>NW_016107950.1:565167-597668 GCF_001604975.1 Cebus imitator | reverse complement strand
TTTTTTTTGAGACAGAGTCTTACTCTGTCACTAGGCTGGAGTGCAGTGGTTCGATCTCAGCTCACTGCAACCTTCGCCTCCCGGGTTCAAGCAATTCTGCCTCAGTCTCCTGAGTAGCTGGGGCTACAGGTGCATGCTGCCACACCTGGCTAATTTTTTTTGTATTTTTAGTAGAGACAAGGTTTCACTATGTTGGCCAGGATAGTCTTGATCTCCTGACCTCATGATCTGTCCACCTCAGCCTCCCAAAGTGCTGGGATTACAGGCATGAGCCACTGCACCTGGCCCATTTTGACCGTTTTTAAGTAGAGAAAGCTCTCTTATCATGACACTGAAATCCTACTTGGAAATGGAAGCAAGTAAAGGCAATCAAGCAGGCTCTGGTCTAAGTCCCTCCGATGGCTGCCTGCACACCCTCCATGGCCACTGTGGATGCATCTTGCTGACCAACACACAGAAGCCAAAATGTTGCTGACAGCTGGAACCAGGGAGGTGAACATGCAGAGCTGCTGAATCCTGGAACCATGAGCTCTATTTGGGCAGCTACTCAGGATACAGGAGGGAGGAGAGGAAGCCAAGGATCCACCACAGTGGAGAGTGTCATGGAGATATCACTATAAAGCTGGAGTGCACAAGGGTTACACTCTCAGAATAAAGGTAAATGATAACCTAACCTCGCAGAAGGGAGCAGCAAGGGAATTTGCCTGCCTTGACCTAGGTGCCATGTAGAAGAAGAAGAAAATTCCTTGAGAATTGTTAAATAGAAGCCACTCTTCAGACGGTTTTAGAGTTAGACTTCAAATTATGTTAGTGGTCAAAAGACCTCAGTCTGTGGTTGGTATGGTTCTCCCGGATGATCTGAGCTTCCACTTAGGCTGCAGAGAATTTCCAGAGTCAAAGAACCTCAAATAATGGAGTTGCACATGGTCAAATCTCACAAACCCACACAGGGAGATAAGGCACCATGGATGAGAGCAAGAAGACAGCTGCACCATACTACAGCTCCTTGAATTGCCAACACTAGGTTAATATAAAAATGTTCAAGATATTTTAAGACATTAACAATGACATGAAAATATGAGCAGGCATAATACTTCTTTTAAATAACCAAGAAAATTTGGGAAATATCTAAATAGAACTTCTTGAAGTAAAAATTAGAATTATGAAGTGAATTTAATATGGACTGAACAGCATGTTAGACATGACTGGAGAGAGACTTTGCAAATTGTGAGACAGATCTAGATAAATCACCAAAAATGCAGCCAGAGGGACAAAGAGACAGCCATGTAAAAGAGGGATTAAAAGACACTGAGGCTGGAATGGAAAAGACTGGCACATCTAATTTGGGAATATAATACAGAAAATGTAGGAGGGGAAATATTTGAAGAGACGATCACTGATAATTTTTCAGAATTGTTGAAAGATATCAAATCTCAGATCCGAGAAACCTAACCAATTACAAATTAGATAAGTGACCCGCATCCAAGCACATCATGTGAAACTGCAGACAGCTAAATACAAAGATGAGATATTTAAATCAGGCAGAGACAAAAGACAAAGGAATAGCGATTAAACTCACAGCTGACTTCTCAAAAAACAATGGAAGAAACCAGCCTGACCAATATGGCAAAACCCCATCTCTACTAAAAATAAAAAAAAATAAAAAATTAGTTAGGAGAGGCGGCGCGTGCCTGTCAGCTACTCAGGAGGGTGAGGCAGGAGAATCGCTTGAACCCAGGAGGCGGTGGTTTTAGTGAGCCAAGATCATACCACTGCACTCCAGCTTGGGCGACCGAGCGAGACTCCATCTCAAAAACCAAACAAAACCAATGGAAGCCTGGGCAAGTGGAATAATGTTGCCAAGGTACTGAGAAAAGAACTGTCTTCCTAGAATTTTATATACAGAAAAATAAACTTTCCAGACCTTGGTAGAACACAAAAGCTAAAGACGGTGTTCCTAGCAATTCACATTAAGAAAACTTCAAGGGATGTATTTGTGGCAGAAGAAAAATTATTCCAGGTGGAAGATTTCAGATGTATGAAGAAATAGAAAAAGCACTGGAGACTATGCACATAAATAGAAATCATCATTGTCTAGTTGACTACATAGAAGGAATAAAAATGTCTAGTTTGAGGATTTAGAAAAAATGGGAAAAAAAGGATTATATAACAGTGGCATATGTGTGGGAAAGGTGTAGTTATACTTAAAGCATTCTAAAGTCTAGCAGTCTTCAGGAGGAAGGTGGGAATATTAATCTAAGGCTTTGTTAGGCATGCAAGTTAAAATGTTTGAAGTAACCAGTAACAGACTAGACAAAAGAGAATAACTCTGTAAGTAATCTTAGAAACAGGTAAAATGAGAGAAACGGTAACTCATCCAAAATCAGGCACGAAAAAATAAATAGAAAAGTCAGGACAAATAGAAAGCATAAAATAATATGATAGAATCCGAACAACTATTTTAAATGTACTAAAACAATAAATTTAATTGACTAAAATTTGATGGTGGGGAAACAGTATTGTCCATTTACTTTTAAATTGAGTGTATGTTATTTCATAAGAGATTACACTAAACAAACAATGACAATGGGTGGAAGTAAAACAATCAGTTGAAGTATAGAAAAAGATAGAAAGCCTTTCCTGGGTCCTCCAATTAAAAATTCAGGCTGGGCGTGGAGGCTTACGCCTGTAATCCCAACACTTTGGGAGGCCAAGGTGGGAGGATCACCTGAGGTCGGGAGTTTGAGACCAACCTAACCAACATGGTGAAATCCTGGCTCTACTAAAAATACAAAAATTAGCCAGGAATGTGCATGTAATCCCAGATATTCAGGAGGCTGAGGCAGGAGAATTGCTTGAACCTGGGATGTGGAGGTTGCAGTGAGCTGAGATCGGGCCGCTGCACTCCAGCCTGAGCAACAGAGAGATACTCTGTCTCAAAAAAAAAAAAAAAAAAAAAAAAAAAAAAAAAAAAAAAAAAAAAAAAAAAAAAAAAAAAAAAGAGAGAGAAAAAAAAAATACTAAATGAAAGCCAAGAGAAGAGACAAAGCTGACTTTAAAGCCAAGCAGCCTTACTAGAGTAAAGAGGGTGGCTACATGGTAAGTGCCAGTTTATCAAAGGAGTTAAAATTAACACATGTAATAAGAGAGTGAAAATTTACAAAGCAAATATTGACAAAATGTTGAGGGGAAATTAACAAATCGACCTTCATAGAGAAGTTTAAGAGTGCTCTCTCCCTAATTGGTAGAGCAAACAGACAAAATAAACAAGGATATTGAATTTTGAACAACACAATTGACAAGCTTGACCTAGTGAATAAATTTAAAATATGGCACTTGACAACTGGAAAATACATAATACATATAAGCATGCCTGGAATTATTAAGAAAATTGACCACATGCTACCCCCATAAAACAAATCTAAGTAAATTTCAAAGACTGGATTCCTATTTAGACTATATCATCTGGGTCTAGTGTAATTAAGTTAGAAATAAGTTGCAAAAAGGTAATTGAATAAAATATGCTTGGAAATGTAAAAATCACACTTCTAAGCAATTCATAGATCAAAGACTAATTAAAAGCAGAAATCAGAAAATTGTTTAGAACTGGATGACAATAAAAATAGTACACATCAAAATATATGAGATGCAGCCAGCAATATTTAGAGGCAAATGTACACTTGTATATGTTCTACCCAAAATGAAAACAGCTCAAAATTAATGAGCTAGGATCAAATGAAGAAACTGGAAAAAGAACAGCAGGTATGTGTTAGCTCTGACTGTGCCCCACAGGGGCTTTGCAGGCATGACCGAGTGAAGGCTCCCGCAAGGAGGGTTATCCTGGACTGTCGGGTGAACGACGCAAGCACAAGGGCCCTTGCGAGGGAGAGAATGAGGGAGGGGGATGGGAGAGAGATGTGATGATGACGGCAGCCAGGCCAGAGACCAGGAGAGATGGGAAGACGCTGCGCAGCTGACTTTGAAGATGAAGAAGAGGCCACCACCTGAAGAATGTGAGCAGCCTCTAGAAAAGGCAAGGAGGTGGATTCTCCCCTTGAGCCTCTGGAAGGACGCAGTCCTGCCTGCGCTGATTTTAACTCAGTACCACTCATTTTTAACTGCTGATCTTTAGAACTGCAAGATAATATATTTGTATTCTTTCAAACCATAGGTTTTTCGTATTTTGTTGCAGCAGCAGCAAGAAACTCATCCAGTGGTCTTGGCTTGGACACTCTTCTCTGCATCCCAGTGTTGCCACTGCCAGCAGGTTAACCCAGGTTCATTCATAGGTTTCCGAGAGAGCAGACGTGCCAGAAGCTCAAAAGCATGCCATGACTTTGCTGCACTCTGCTCGATAGAGCATCACACAGCACAGCACAACATTAGGTTCGTGGAAGAAACAGTAGACTATCTGCCCATGAAGGGAGTCCCAAGGTCACATGGCAAGGGACAAGGATGCAGGGAAGGGAAATACTAGGGATGTTGTCAAAATCGACCCAAAAAACAGCAAAGTTGAGGATGTCCTTACTTCAGCAATTACATTCCCACATAAATTCCCAAGAGAAACCCTCGTTCATTTACTCCATGTTCACAGAACCACTATTAGCTGAAAATGACAAACAACCCAAATAACCATCAATTAAAGAATGGGTCAGTGCATATGGAATAGTCATACAGTAGAATACAGCACTGAAAAATAAACAATTGTACACATCAATATGGCTGAATCCCATAAGCATGTGGTTTTTGGAAAAAGGCAAGTCCCAGAAGAATGCATGCTAATATGACTGTATTTGGTGACAGGGCCTTTAGGGAGTTAATTAAGTTAAAAGAGGTCATAAGAGTGGGGTCCTAATCTGACAGGATTCATAGCCTTAAAAGAAGAAGAGAGAGGCCAGGCATGGTGGCTCAAGCCTGTAATCCCAGCACTTTGGGAGGCTGAGGCAGGTGGATCATGAGTTCAGGAGTTCAAGACCAGCCTGGCCAACATAGTGAAACCCCGTCTCTACTAAAAATGCAAAAATTAGCTGGGCACGGTTGTGTGTGCCTCTAGTCCTAGCTACCTGGGAGGTTGAGGCAGGAGAATGCCTTGAACTTGGGAGATGGAGGTAGCAGTGAGCCTAGATCGGGCCACTGCTCTCCAACCTGGGCCACACAGTGAGACTCTGTCTCAAAAAAGAGAGAGAGATATCTCTCCCTTCCCACAGTGAAAAGACAGCCACCTGCAGGCTGGGAAGAGAGGCTTCTCTGGGAACTAGTGCTGCTTGCACTCAAGCTCAGACTTCTCAGTCTGATCTCAGACTTCTGAAGCCTCCAGCACTTGGAGAAAGTACACTTCTGTTGTTGAAGCCACCCAGTATGTGGCATTTTGTTACGGCAGCCAGAGCAGGCTAATATAGTGGGAAAATATAAAAAAAGACAAAAAGATAATAATTAATGAAAAATTCAGGAAAATGCCTATTGATATGTGGTGGAGGGGACAACGAAGAGTTCTAAGCTGTGGTTCATGTATTTCTTCAGCAGGGTGATGGGTGTATGGCATCTGTTCTGTAATTTAAAATTACATAAGAGTTTATATACAGCATTTCATGTATGATACGTACCAAATAAAATAATTAAACCGCATAGCCTAGCCTCCCCCCAGCCCTCCCACTTCCCCTCTCTCCTGTGCACAGGAGAAAATCAGACCTGGGAGGGACAGAACGTGCCCAAGGTTATGGGCTGCTCATGAAGAGGCCAGCCTGCCAGCTCCTGGCCATGTGCCTCACCAGCTTACAGTCAACAGCGAGCTGCTTTAGTGTGGTGGCACTGTGATCCTCCCCAGAATCACCCCGCTTCAGTCCTGCTCAGCAGCCAGCTTGGGATAATGTGAGCGAGCATTTCTTGGGCAACTGTTATTGATCCAGAGCGGCATGTACTGTAAGTCATCCATTGACAGAAGGTTTCTCTCCCATCTGAGGGCTCCATGGCCTGTGGCTGCCATCTGTGGCCACTAGGACAGCAGAGGTTCCAGCTCTCCTGATATATGGCCAGTGAGATGCCCTACCCCAGACCTGGAACCAGGAGCCAGTGATGCCAGAGCTGGAACAGTCATCATGGTCGCTGCAGCACCACCCCCTCGGGCAGCAGAGCCCCTCTGAACCCGCCCACGTGGTCAACCAGGCAGGCGGTGGCCTCGCTGGCCAGCAGCAAGGGTGGCACCGCAGTGACTCTGAGACCTACCCAGGATCTCTCAGTGCACATTTCCTGCAGTTAAACCAGCCAGGGTTGGATTGTTGCTTGTGACTAAGAACTTGGATTTATACAGAATTTGGTATAGCAAGAGGCGGAGTCATTACACATTGAAATAATAAGGTTTAAATAATAGGAAAGGAAGACGTAAACTCATGGGAAGCCTTGTGCTAGTGGTTCTACATGATAAACAATTCTCTCTAGCAACTTATAAATTTAACGGAATCCCAATCTATACCTGAAGCAATATTGCTTTTACAAAAAAAAAAAAAAAAAAAGAATGAATGAAGATAACCAGGAATATCCCAGAAGAGTAATGAGCAGGCACTGGGCCTGCCAGCTACAACCATGGGGTGCTATACAGGACGGAATGGGACGCTCAGAAATCTCTCTAAGACATAGGGCATGCAGGTATTGAGCTGTGGTCTTCAGCAGAGAGCCCACCCTCTCTTCTGCTCCCTGTGGCACTGGGGCTGGGCTCCGCACACCCTGCTTGACCCACTGCCCTCCGGTTAGGCTCTGCCAATAAGGGTCCTGAGAGGCCAGCTGGAGGGGCGGAGACACTGGGCCTCCCTGTTTTGCCTGTTTCTGTCTGTATCACCCAACAGCAGCCCTTCCCCCCAGAAGGAACCGCTGGTTCCAGCTTCCACCCTTCCAGGTTCCCTCTCACTGTGGCAGCACCCACCAGAGAGTGCCCCTTTCTCTGGCTCTGGTCACTCCAGCTTCTTCATTTTGTCCCACAGTGCTTGGGGAGGAGCTGCTTCCTATGGTATTGCGTCTGCGTTACTCTCTCAGGGTCCCCTCCCACCCATTTAAACATGTTCAAACAATTCTCCATGTCCACTTCTTTCTATTAAAACAATAGTGTGGTTTTGTTTTTCTGGCTGGCCCCTGACTGATAGAATTAAGAGATACATAGCTAGACAGACAGCATTCCATAGCAGTGGGAAATGATGGATTATTCAATCAATCATGTCAGAACACCCAGGAGACCATCCAGACAAAGACAATTCCAGGTTAATCGAATATTTAAACCCGAAAATACAATCATAAAGAGCTAGAAGCTGTTATACTCTTACAGCATGGAAGGTTTCTCAGTAGAATGCAGACGCGTTATAGGGAAATATTAATTGAGTTCCCCATAGAATACTAGAGAATTCTGTAGAAGGGAAAAATACCATAAGTGAAGTAAAAACACAAATCAAAAATTGTGACAAAATATTTGCTACTGATATCCCGAAGGGCCAGTTTTCAAAAAAACATAAAGTCAATAAGTTTAAGACGAATAAGCCAATTAAAATTGTCAAAGAACGCACCCTCAGTCCACATGTCCACATAAAGGGAAACGGGCACGGTTCATAAACATGTGAAAAGATGATTGGCCTCACTCATACAACAGACACGGAAAATAAGGCCACGTCGACACGCCATTTCTCACCTCTGGGTTTGGTAAAGACTCAGTAAATTTAATAATACTTTCCACTGACAAGTGTGAAAAGCCCAGCTTGTGAGAATGTCAATTGTTTAAACCCTTAGGGAGGGCAATTTGCAATACCTAGCAATATTTTAAATACGTACAATAGTGATCCTATGCGATAGATTTTACAGATTAGGAAACTGAGGCACACAGAGGTTTAGGGTCTTCTCCAGGGCAATAGATGCAATAAACAGTAGAACTGGAATTCAAGCTCAGGCAGCCTGGCACTGAATACAATATAGAGTAACACTCCACCGCATGAGTGAGCCACTCATGTGACCCGGGAATTCCACTCCGAGGCCTTTATCCTACAACTCTCATTGCACGTGTACAAACTAAATGTGTTCAAGGATATCCACTGTAGCAGAATACTTGGAAATAACCTGTTTCCCTCCAAAAGAGATTTGTTCAAACACTACATCCGTAAAATGGAATATAATACAGCCATTAAATAACCGAAGGTTGTACCAAAAAAATCACCAATACAAACTGTTGAGTGTGAAAAACAAGAAGCAGAGGGTTTCTGATTCGGGCAGCAATGGCGCAGCCTCTCCAGGTCTCCTCCTCACACCATCCGATTGATAAAAGCTGGAAAAATCCTGTAAAACCATTGTATGCATTGCAGAGAGCAGCCAAAGGAGCCTGAGAGAAGGGGCTCCAATGTTGAATGAAAGGAAACTCATAAGTTGCGTTCCAAATTTAGTCTGGCTCTTCCCCTGGAAGTTATTCCACGGCCCACAGGGAAAGAGCTCAAGCACAGCAGAACAGCAATGGGCTGGGGATAGAAGGGTCAGCAACACAGACAGGGGAGCCACGGAGAGGAGAACCCCAAATCCTGCATGTGCATTCTCTTCAAGGTATGCAGTGGCAGGGCTGAACTCCAAGAAACTAAGCAAAAAAATCAACCACTGGGAGGAAAGGAGCTGATGGGAAACTGTTGAGAACATGGTGCAGGGGAAACAGAAGCTGGAGTCAAGTCCTGCCATTGGGGGGAAGACTTGCGAACATCCCAGGCTCTCAGTGGCATGTCCGAGGAGGATGGCCATGCAAGACGTCAGGTAAATGACAGCGGCCTGTCCCAGTGGACAGTAGAATTCAGACTGAGAGAATTCACAATGAGAGAAGGATGGCAAATGGAGAAAGGGCACAGGAGAGATATGGGATATGGCAAAAAAAAAAAAAAGCTGGAATATATTTATACCTGGAACCCCAGAAGTAAGAGATTGGGAGAGTAGCCATATCTAAAGAAACACTAAGCAAGAATTTTCAAAATCAATGAAAGATATCAAACCACAGATAAAAGAAGCCCTGTGAACACCAAAGGGAATAAATACAAGGAGAACCACACATTATACCAAAACTGCTGAAAATAACGGATAGATAAAATATAAAAGTAACTAGAGGAAAAAAAGACACATTATCTTAAAAGGAGCAAAAAGAAGACTGACATATCTGAGAAATAATGGAATCCAGGAAAAAGTGAAATATGATCTCAAAGCTCTGAAAGAAGAAAAGGACCGCAAACCTCAAACCTTATACCTAGGGAAAACATCCTCAAAAACTAAAAGTGGGCCAGGCGCAGTGGCTCACGCCTATAATCCCAGCACTTTGGGTGGCCGAGGTGGGTGGATCATGAGGTCAAGAGATCGAGACCATCCTGGTCAACATGGTGAAACCCCGTCTCTACTAAAAATACAAAAATTAGCTGGGCATGGTGGCACGCACCTGCAGTCCCAGCTACTTGGGAGGCTGAGGCAGGAGAATTGCTTGAACCCAGGAGGCGGAGGTTGCGGTGAGGTGAGATCGTGCCATTGCACTCCAGTCTGGGTAACAACAGTGACACTCCGTCTCAAACAAAACAAAACAAAACAAAACAAAAACTAAAAGTTGAATAAAGCAGATTTTGTTTTTTAAAAATAGTAATATTGTTCAACAAACCTGAAAAAGTAATGAACAAAAATGTCGTCTTGAACAAAGTGTCCTTCAGGATGCATGGAGCACAGAAAGGAACAAGGAAACCGTAAAGGAAAAGTAAGCAGTAAATACGCTGTCTGCACAGCAGTACAGTATCCTTAAGGGGTTGAAATACACGTGACAATAAGATAACGATCATTGCAGTAAATGAAAATGAATGAAACACTTCAATTAAAAAATATTTTCAGACTGGATAAAAAAATACCAAGTCCAACTACATGTTTACAAATCACACATGAAATGGAGAAATACAGGAAGACTGAGACGCTGGGTGGGGAAACTAAGGTCTCAGATCCCTCAGGGCTGAAGCTCTGGGCCACCCCCACCTGCTAGGCTGAAAGCATCTAGAATGGGTGGCAGCAGAGGGAGATGATTAATATTGTCTACAATGTTGGGATCAGCCAAAACCCTAGGGATTATAGCTCTTTTTGGTTTTGCTGCTTTCTTCAACTTATTTACTTATTTATTTGTTTATTATTAGTTTGAGGCAGAGTCTCACTCTGTCGCCCAGACTGGAGTGCAGTGTTGTGACCTGGACTCAGTGCATCCTCCTCCTCCCAGGTTCAAGCGATTCTCCTGTGTCAGCATCTGAAATAGCTGGGATTATAGGTATCCACCACCATGCCTGGCTACTTTTTGTATTTATAGTAGAGACAGGGTTTCACCATATTGGCAAGGCTAGTCTTGAATTCCTGACCTCAGATGATCTGCCTGCCTCTGCCTCCCAAAGTGCTGGGATTACAGGCGTGAGCCACCGTGCCGGGCCTATTTATTTATTTATTTATTTATGTGCAACAGGGTCTGGCTCTGTGGCCCAGGCTGGAGTGCAGTGGCCCAAACATGGCTTACTGCAGCTTTGACCTCCTGGGCTCAAGCTATCCTCCCACTTCGGGCTCCTGAGTAGCTCGGACCACAGCATGCACTGTGCCCCACTAAAGTCTTTTTTATTATTTTAGTTAGAGATGGGGTCTCCCTGTGTTGCCCAGTCTGGTCCAAACTTTGGAGCATAGGAGATCTGCCAGCCTCGGCCTCTCAAAGTGCTGGGATTGCCAGTGTGAGCCAGCGTGCCCAGCCTGGTTTTGCTTTTTTAAACTGCCCCCTTGTCAATTCTCTTCAGAGACCATGGCTTTCCACTTCATGGCCGGGGCTCTGTGGCTTGCTGGATTTGTCTCTTCGCCCTGGGGGAAGAATTGACATTGTGTTCCCAGATCAATGCAGTGTAGCTGCGTCTATTACTGGACAGAATGAGAGGGCATGAGCTGGCCAGGCAGTTTCAGAGAGGGCTGCAGGAGACACAGCCTAGCTGCTGCCCCCGCTCCCCAGGGCCTTTGGACTTCTGCTGGTCCCCAGTGAGCTACAAGCTGCTTTGTGAGAGACGTGGGGGCGGAGGAGCCACTGGCTCGGTGCCTGTGCAGTCTGGAAAGATGGAGATGTTAATGTTCTGTAGGAGGATGGACCTTAGTCAGCAGATCAGTTCTTCTCCTGTGAGATGCAGCAGTTCACAGGCCTTTCAGGAAACGTGCAATGGGAGCTTACATGCGGCATGCGCGTCCCACCACCAGCCACCAGCTCTGTGGGGCACAGTTCCCAGCGCTTTCCTTGCTTCTCTGACTCATTGTCCTTTTCCCCTGCTTCCCTGGAACTGTGTTCTTCAAAACATATAGCACACACATTTTTTTAAAATTTCATTTTAGGTTTTGGGGTACATGTGAAGAACATGCAAGATTGTTGCATAGGTACACACATGGCAGTGTGATTTGCTGCCTTCCTCCCCTTCACCTATATCTGGCATTTCTCCCCATGATATCTCTCCCCAACTCCCCACACCCCACTGTCCCTCCCCTATTTCCCCCCAACAGACCCCAGTGTGTGATGCTCCCCTCCCTGTGTCCATGTGTTCTCAATGTTCAACACCCGCCTATGAGTGAAAACATGTGGTGCTTGATTTTCTGTTCTTGTGTCCGTTTGCTGAGAATGATGGTTTCCAGGTTCATCCATGTCCCTACAAAGGACAAGAACTCATCATTTTTGATGGCTGCATAGTATTCCATGGTGTATATGTGCCACATTTTCCCTGTCCAGTCTATCATCGATGGGCATTTGGGTTGGTTCCAGGTCTTTGCTATTGTAAACTGTGCTGCAGTGAATGAACATTCGTGTGTATATGTCCTTATAGTAGAACAATTTATAATCCTTTGGATATATACCCAGTATTAGGATTGCTGGGTCAAATGGAATTTCCACATCTAGGTCCTTGAGGAATCGCCACACTGTCTTCCACAATGGTTGAACTAATTTACACTCCCACCAACAGTGTAAAAGTGTTCCTATTTCTCCACATCCTCTCCAGGATCTGTTGTCTCTAGATTTTTTAATGATCGCCATTCTAACTGGTGTGAGATGGTATCTCAATGTAGTTTTGATTTGCATTTCTCTGATGACCAGTGATGATGAGCATTTTTTCATATGTTTGTTGGCCTCATGTATGTCTTCTTTTGTAAAGTGTCTGTTCATATCCTTTGCCCACTTTTGAATGGGCTTGTTTGTTTTTTTCTTGTAAATCTGTTTTAGTTCTTTGTAGATTCTGGATATCAGCCCTTTGTCAGATGGGTAGATTGCAAAAATTTTTTCCCATTCTGTTGGTTGCCGATTCACTCTAATGACTGTATCTTTTGCCATGCAGAAGCTGTGGAGTTTGATTAGGTCCCATTTGTCTGTTTTGGCTTTTGCTGCCAATGCTTTTGATGTTTTGGTCATGAAGTCCTTGCCTACACCTATGTCCTGAATGGTTTTGCCTAGATTTTCTTCTAGGGTTTTTATGGTCACACGCACATATTATTTGGGACTCTGCTTTCAGAGAAACCCCATGTAGGCACAGGTGAAAGAGGAAAATCCAGACCACTGTCCTGAGAGTCCAAATATCCCAATGTTTCGCCTCTTGAATAGAAAACATCTGAGGAGGATGTGAGATCAATCTCTGAAAACGTAGTTGCATGTATGGATAAAACTCTTGGTGCCAATGGGTCATCTGTATAAGATGCCACTTCAGCAGAGAAGTCATACCCCACACAGTCAACGCAAAGAATAACGTTTAACTTTCTTCAGGTTATATTTTAGTGAATGTTAATACATGCTCCAAAATTCTGTGGGATTTCTAAAATTCTAATATGCCTGAAGATATGCTATCAATAATTACAGTTATTATGTTGTTATTGTAGACCACAGAAATAACAAAATTTCCTTGTCAATTGTGTCTTTAACTATGACTATTTAAAGTCATTTCCACAGCTAACTGCTTAATTCTGATGCAGTTTCTGAAAACTTCACAAACACACAAAATCCTAGAATATATGGCATCTTTTCGGAGGTTTATAAAAGGATGGAAAGAACCCTGAAAAGCACTCTTGAATACAGGTTTCCGATAACTTTAGAATTGTGATTTTGACTGGATAAGAGTTCCTGGAACTTTAATGAAAAGACTAACTGGTTTATAAAACTGTTAGCTGGTTTATAAAACTGTTAAGTAGAACAAAAAATTAATTGAATATCAAGAAAATGCTTTGTCAGGTTTTTTTTTTTTTTTTTTAGGTGAAGTTTTGCTCTTGTTACCCAGGCTGGAGTGCAATGGCACAATCTCGGCTCACCGCAACCTCTGCCTCCTGGGTTCAAGCAATTCTCCTGCCTCAGCCTCCTGAGTAGCTGGGACTACAGGCGCATGCCACCATGCCCAGCTAATTTTTGTATTTTTAGTAGAGACGGGGTTTCACCATGTTGACCGGGATGGTCTCGATCTCTTGACCTCATGATCCACCCACCTCGGCCACCCAAAGTGCTGGGATTATAGGCATGAGCCACCGTGCCCAGCCCTTTGCCAGGTTTTTACACTACATGAGCCAATACTAACATGGTTGAGATACACATTTTAAATGAACCACATTGTCTAAGTCAAATTACCTGTGGTAACCCATCAGTTATCAGTGTTATGCTCCTAAATTGGAGAAACAACTCTATTCAAGAGGACGTAAGTCCAGTGTTAAGCATGGGCTCATGGAGAGCCAGGACAGCTGCCTCATCCTTCCAGAGTCCTTAAACCTTTGGTTATGAAAAGTTCTGCATTCCATGACTTACCATGGAAAAAATAAAATGCTCCAGATTAAACATATATTGGTGTGGTGGCTTACAAATTGCTAAAATAGTTTATGATCAACGTTTGGTTTGCCAAACCCATATTCCTGGGAATACAATCAAAGCTTCAGGTACATTCGGCTACCTCATGGGCCACTGAAACATGTAGAGAGGGATTTCATTAGATTGCCATTTTCAGTGCACGTGTTCTGATTGTATAAAACCTTTCCCATGCAAGAGGGCTGATATTATAACAGTAGATTATTAGGCCGCAGTGTGTTTTCACCAGGTAAAGAAAGCTTTCTGTGGTTGACCGACTGAAGACAATCAACCCTTTTACAATCTGGCACCTAAAGGCTGGATTTCTGAGAATATCAGAGGAAGACTGCCTTTTTCATCCACACTGCAGCAAAACTTTGGCACCTTGAAACTTGGGTTCATAATCTCACAAGTCAGAAGAGTCCCTCCACACTCTTGGAACTGTATAAGCATTGGAATCCTTAAAGTTAACCAGGGAAATTTCTCCCCAGAAGAAGATGGCAGTTTTGATGTTGATGGCTTTTTCCCAAGATCACACATCAAGACTTCTCTAGTATCATGAAACTCTTTGACCTATTTTATCCCTTGCTTACACCCTATGAGCAATAGAAGTGAAAAGGGGGTCTATTGTGTGCACTCATGGGCTTTTATGCCTTTATTTGTGAAGGATTTTGAAGCCAACCTCATAGGTGGATAACCTTATATGTTGATCGATGGAATATGATGGTCCCATGTAGCTGAGAAACTCTACTGGTACATATGTTGCCTCCTAATCAGTCAGAAACAGAACACGGGTTCACTCATCAATCCACACCATGAGTTAAAGGGAACATTTCTAAGAGGCCTTCATTCTTTTAGAAACGCATCATTCATTAGGTCCTTCTTCCATAGTTTAGAGTAAAAGAAGCAATGTTTAGATTGTATCCCTCATGACGGTCTCTAGAGCAGATTCTACTGTAAATGCTACGGTTACACAACAGACTTTAAATTCTCTTGTAAAAATTATGCTACATAACAGAATTGCTCTAGATTACTTCCTGGCTAAATAGAAGTATCTGTACAGCTGCTGGCACTTGTGGCCTATGGAGAAATACCTCACATGGGCATTATAGAGAATCAGTTGTCAGGGATTAATGAAGAGGCTGCTTAGTTCAGCGAGTAAAGTCTTTAGCACAGTATTTTTCCTATTTAATTTAGGTGGTTTGGTGTATCAGGACTCTGGCTAAGGAGCATACTCCAAACTCTTGGTATTATCCTCCTGATAGTCATACAGATAATAAAAGTCTCCTTGGTGCACTGTATTCTCTCAAAAGTTTTAAATGTTTGCATGCAGCCATGGATAGAATGTCGACCCAGCCTCTCTGGATCGTCCCACGCTTCCTCCACGAAATTCCCTGAGCCTTGCGGCCAGCTCCACATCCAGTGCCCACAAGGTAACCAACCAACAACTTCTCACTCTGCTTCTTGCTGGCTAAGCTTGTCTCCAACACTAGCCTGAGTGCCGTGGAGGGTCACCGTGCCCCTAGCCTGCTAGCAACTTCAGTAGGGTTTACTGGTTCATCTCCTCATCCTGGGGCCCAGCTTCTGAATGTGCCCGCTTCAGGGCACAGCGAGAACCCTGCAGGGGACAAAGTCCGGGAGCAATCCAGGGAGCCCAGACCCAGACCCAGACCTAGCAGGCAAGAGACAAGGCTGCAGCAAGCAACCCTGCAGGAAGGACTGCCTGTGCATGCCCCCACCCTGACTCCTCAGCACAGCACAGGGCTTCCCTTCCGCCTTGGCGTCAGCACCGGTGTCAGGGGCCCAGGATCCCTGGGGCTGTCCTGTCGCCAGAGCCCTGAGGAGCAGCAGATGGCTGTGAGCTTGATCAAACACGGGCCGAGATAAGGCGGTGTCTGGGATGGCCCCAGAGGTGCCATGGCTGGGGAGTCAAAGGACACTTGAGACAGTGATGTGTTCTTGCAGAATCTATTGCACTCAGCTGACTGAGTGGTCTTTTTTTTCTCCTGAGGCCAGCAGGCCAGCACAGAGATTGAGAGAAGAGCACTTAGTCTGGGGCAGCCTGAGAGGGAGCAGCAGGCCCACTGCCCTTCCCGAGAGGTTCAGCTGGGGCAGGGGCGAGGCCAAGGCCCAATATTCTCTCCAGGCTGCCAGCAGCTGAGGCTTCACCCCAAAGGGCAGGCACCCAAGGATCTGTCTCCAGAGAAGCCGAGTGGGCCCAGACTCCTCAGAGTGTGCAGCAGGCTGCATATCCGCCAGCAGAGGCCATCCATGGGGGAAGCCTCCAAAATGAAATGCATAGATCAAAGCAAATGTGGGAGAGGACGGAACGCAAAGGAAAAAGGAAGGCAGGGACAAAAGGAAGCTGAAATCTATATAAAGGAAATGATGGAAAATAGGGAATCCGAGATTCCAGGAAGAGGAGCTCTGAGAAGAGGAAAAACTGGGGCCCCAGAACACTCCTAACACCTGCCAGGGTCTCTTAGAAATAAAAAATTATGCGTGAGAAATGAAAAGCTCAAATAGAATAGGAACACGAATTTGAGACAATCTATCAGGAAGCAGAGAAAATAATAAAATCAAAAGATCAATCCAGGAAGTCCAACATATAAATAACTAGGAGTTTCAGAAGGAGGAAATTACAAAAATATTAAAAAAAAAAATTCTCAAAGTTAGTTTTCCAATTTAAAGAGCTCGCTGACTTTTCAACATAATAAATGAAAAAAAAATCCGACCAAGTTATATTACTAGCACATTTCAAAACAGCAGGAATAATGCTAAATGTTTCTAGAGAGAAATGGGGCAAATAGGTGACAGGAATTTTTTTTTTTTTTTAATGGAAGAAAGAGGATCAATTCCTTTTTAGTTCTGAAGGAAAGATATTCCCCGCCTAGAGTTTAGCACTCAGTCAAATGTAAAAGTAGAATAAAATTATCTTAGACATATAAAGTCTCCAAAAATTTACCTAAGGAAACTACTAGAATACAGATTACAGCAAAACCAGTGAATTAGCGAAGGAATGGGAAAATGACCCAGTCCAGGAAAGGAGTCAGACTCCCCCAGGTGGTGGTGAAGAGAAATCCTTGGACCGGGGCGGTGCTGCAGGTCCCACAGAAGCAGGAGAGGGAGTGCCACGGGGGAAATTCCCAGAAAGAAGTGAACCAAGCTGATGGATGAGGAATGCATTTGACCGTGTGAGAAATATAGTTTATTTACACAGTCACTGAACAGTTTGAGCAGCCACAGATACATGGAAAGCTAAACGAACAAAAAGAAGCAACTCCAGAAAAAATAAAAAGTACAAGGAAAGAAACATGATCCCGGTACACTACTGAGCTCATCAGTGATATTGACATTATCATAATCAGAATGCAGCGCTGATTTAGAAAAATGAAAGTTGTAAAAGATACCTCATTCCCAATAGCCAAAGACACGTGGAGCTGTCTGCTGGGGCGGGGATGGATTTACCCAGAGTCCATCCCTCTGTTTCTTCCTCCATATGAACTCATGCAGTGTGGGTAAATCTCTCACAGGGTGGTCAGCTCAGTCTGCTCTATGGAAAGAAGTCTGTAAATCTGGTTACAAATATGACGGTTGACCCAGGCCTAAGTGTCCAGAATCTGAGTTCTGGGGGCACCACCAAGGTTGCCTGCCCATCCTCCACACAGCTGGCCCAATTCCTCAGCAGCTGTGCAGTGAACACACAGTGGTGTGGGGTGCAGTGGTGGAAGGGTTGGGCTCTCCATCTGCTCCGCTGAGAACAAGCTGCAACACGTTGTGCAAATCATTCAGCACCAAGTCTCAGATTCCTCATCCCTCAAGTGAAGGCAGTGATGCTAGATGGTGTGCCTCACGAGGCCGTCCTGGCCATCTGCTCTCTCACTGATGAGCACTTACTACCTGTCAGACCTGTGCATCTATGTCCTTGCTTGGTTCTCACAATGACCCTGAAAATTAGGTACTATTGTTTCCTCATCATGCAAATGAGCAAATTGAAGAAACTGGATTCAGTTCTCCCTGTGGTTCCTCCTTCAGACTTCAGCCAGAAAGGCCTAACAGTGCACAGGTCATTTCCTGCTCAAAACACCTTGTAAAGCCTCTGCTTCTAAAATGTTGGAGCGTTTCCCATTTCTCTTCTAAAAAGGCACCCAAAAGAACCAGGAAGAAGAGGAACAGAGACAAAGATGCTACCTTTGATAAAATGAAGAGACATTTAAAATTCAGAGCCACAGAATAGAAGGGAAGACTGCCAGGTGCAGGCATGCTAACCAAGAGACAGCAGGGACTTGATGGAACCTGCCAGCTTTGGAGCTCAGAGACAGCCAGCAGAACATGTTTCTTAAGGTGAAGGTACATTTTAAATGACAAACCAATGGGGGCCAACCGAATCCGGGAGCAACGGACAAGCTGGGGATTCCCAGGACTGGTGTGCCTGGGAGAGAGGGTGATGGACTGTGCCAGGTCATGCAGAAAAGCCACATTTGTGGGGAAAAGCCTGTGAGTTGCAGCGGGGCAGGAGGGAGGCCTGTACTGAGCTGCGTGAGCTGCCTTTGGGTGCAGATCTAAAGCTGAGGATTGAAAAAGCTAAATGCAGTGGCCTCATGCCACACGTGAGAACAGCCCCAGACCACTTTCCACAGAGCATCCTGTCAACAGCTGCTTCCAGAGGGGCTCAATCAGAAGGAAGCCAGCAAAGCTGCTATGCAAAGCCATCACTACAAAAGGGGATGTGGGAAAGAGGAGGACAAACACTACCGACCACAGAAAATGGCAAGTGTGTGAAGTAATTTTACTAGTTCATTCTCACATTGCTATAAAGAAATACCAGGCTGGGCACGGTGGTTCACACCTGTAATCCCAGCACTCGGGAGGTTGAAGCAGGTGGATCACCTGCCATCAGGAGTTTAAGACCAGCCTGGCCAACACGGTGAAACCCCGTCTCTACTAAAAATACAAAAAAATTAGCAGGTATGATGGCACATGCCTGTAATTCCAGCTACTCGGAAGACTGAGGCAGGAGAATCACTTGAACTCAGGAGGCGGAGGTTGCAGTGAGCCAAGATTGCACCATTGCACTCCAGCCTGGAGGACAGAGCAAAACCCTGTCTCAAAAAAAAAAAAAAAAAAAAAAAAGAAATACCAGAAATTGATAATTTATAAAGAAAAGAGGTTTAATTTGCTCATGGTACTGCAGGCTGTACAGGAAGCATAATGCTGGCATCTGCTAGGCTTCTGGGGAGGCCTCAGAAAACTTATGATCATGATGGAAGGTGAAGGGGGAGCAGGCAGGTCACATGGCCGGAGTAGGAGCAAGAGAGAGCTGGGGGACGTGCCATACACTTTTCAACAACCAGGTCTCTAAAGAACTCACTGTCACAAGAACAGCACCAGGAGGATGGAATCCGCCCGTGTGATCCACTCACCTCCAACCAGGCGCCACCTCCAACACTGGGGATTACAACTCGAGATTTGGGTGGGGACACAGAGCCAAACCATATCAGCAATGCACATGTTAATTAGCTTGACTTAGCCATTCTACAACACACATATTTCAAAACAACACATACAAGATAAATATAGACATTTTTATTTGTTGATAAATAAGTAAATTCATTAAAACATTATCTTTAAAAAATGTTGCCCAACATAAACAGATAGTGTAGTTCACCTGTAAACTATACCATTCCACAGAGAATTGACTTAATTTAATTTCAGATTCAAAGGAGTGAATTCAAAGGTGAGCTTGTAGGGTAGCTGCTGGACCAGATGACTTTACAATTGTCCCTTCTAACTCTCCGAAGGGCTCCATGGCTCAGGAGAACCACCAACAAAGTGTGGACCTTTTCTCCTTCTCTTCATATCCTACAGGGAAGTTCTGACCAATTTCTCTTATAAGCCTCCCACATTGTCCAAGAAAATTAGCACAGGCCTCCAAGTCTAAAAGAATCTTGACCATGCACAGCGTTTTCACACTGCTGTAAAGAAATACCTGAGAGTGGGTAATTTGTAAAGAAAAGACACATAATGGACTCACAGTTCCACATGGCTGGGGAAGCCTCAGAAAGCTTACGATCATGGGAGAAGGTGAAGGGAAAGCAAGGCACATCTTACATGGCAGCAGGAGAGAAAGAAGAGTGCCGCAGGGAGCTGCCAAACACTTTTTAAAACCATCAGATCTCATGAGAACTCATCCACTATCACAAGAACACCATGGGGAAAGCCACCCCCATGACCCATCACCTCCCACCAGATCCCTCCCTCAACATGTATGGATCGCAATTCAAGAAGAGATTTTAGTGGGGACACAGCCAAACCATGTCACACAGGCAGAAAGGTTTGTGAAACAAGCCCTGAATGCTCAGACCTAGCCAAGCTCAGAAGGCAGCAGTTGGGAAGAAGGGAATGAGTTCCTGTGGGTTTGGTTTGTCTCTTAAACTATACTCTAGGCCCTCCCTACTCAAAGTGCAGTCCATGGAGAAGGAAGAGGAAGAAGAGAAAGGAAGAGGATGATGACCATGATGACAACAAGCAAGTAGCAGATGAGATCTTGTGCCAGAAAAATGGTGGCCTGGATCAAATGCAAACCGAGATTTTACATTTCGATTTTGACTTCAAGCAAGCAAGCAAGAAAGCAAGCAAGAAGAAAGGGAAGGGAGAGAGAGAGAGAAAGACAAAGAAAGAAAGAAAGAAAGAAAGAAAGAAAGAAAGAAAGAAAGAAAGAAAGAAAAAAAGAAGGAAGGAAGGAAGGAGAAAGAAAGAAAGAAAAAGAAAGAAAGAGAAAGAAAGACACTAAAAAGTGTTCAGTGAAGCAATAATTTCTGCAAAACAATAGCAAAAACAGAAAAACATGAGTGCATGGAAATTACAGCAAAATAACAAAAGGCAAAGGAGCATAAATCAGCAGTGCTTAAAGAAAGTAGAAGGATTAAACAGTTGTGGAAACAAAATTAAATAGGAAGCTGCACAGAGAGAGTGGAGTCTGCCATTTCTGGTGAGGAAGGAAGAGGACAGCAGGGGATGAGAGGAGGCAAGTGAGGAGGAAGCTGCGAGGCGCTGGCACCAAGTCATCAAGACAAATCATATTTTAATGCAAGCTTGTCCAAGCTGCTGCCCAAAATGGCTTTGAATGCAGCCCCATACAAATGCATAAAGTGTCTTAAAACCTTATGAGATTTTTTGTGATTTTTTTGTTTAGCTCATAAGCTCTTGTTACACTTGTACTAGCTCGTTTGCAAGCTGCTATAAAGAAATACCCAAGACTGGGTAAATTTTAAAGAAAGGAGGCTTAGTTGGGTCACAGTTCTGCAGGCTGTACAGGCAGCGTGATGTACATGAACAGGAAGTATGCCGTACAGCACGATGTACTGATGTTCAGTGTATTTCACCTGTGGCCCAAGACAATGCTTCTTCCAGTGTGGCCCAGGGAGGCCAAAAGATTGGACATCTTTGTTTTATTGTGATATTCTTAAAAATAAAAATCCATGATGAACAAAATGTCAAACTTTTTAATAAAGACAGGATCGATTTTTTCTTTTTGCCTCAGGCTCCAATATGATGCCACAGAGCACTGGAGGAGAACACTGAAAGAGAAATGAGCAAGAAGAAGTGAAAATAAACATAGGTTTTAGAATAATTAAAGAGAGCATTATGGAAATTGAATGGATAGTTATTGTACTTGGAAGAATCCCTTCAGCAGCCAGGCCAAAAACAAAACAACAACAAAAACCTTGATCTTTTTCTTAGGTATGTAGAGATATGTATCAGCAGGTGTGCGGCAGTATCTAGCTCATATGTTTTTTGTTTGTTTGTTTTTTGTTTGTTTTTGAGATGGAGTTTAGCACTTTTTGCCCAGGCTGGAGTAAAGTGGCATGATACTGGCTCGCTGCAACCTCTGACCCCCTGGGTTCAAGTGATTCTCCTGCCTCAGCCTCCCGAGTAGCTGAGATTACAGGCACCCGCCACCATGCCAGGCTAATTTTTGTATTTTTAGTAGGGACGGAGTTTTTCACCGTGTTGGTCAGGCTGGTCTCGAACTCCTGACCTCAGATGATCCACCCGCCTTGGCCTCCCAAAGTGCTAGGATTACAGACATGAGCTACCGCTCCCTGCCCTTCACATGTTTTTAATTTGTGTTTTTCTAGTGATCAAAGATAAATACCTCTACACATGTATAAAAAGGACTGAGGGTTTTGTTGTTTTGTTTTTTGGCGTGACTGAAGGGACTCTACCCCTCCTTAATCTTAAAGACCTGCTGGACCACAGAAGTATTCCTTGGATTCCTATAGTTCAGCTGAGTCTAAACTAAAATTTTGAAATAACCCCGACGAAAGGAAGTGATTACAGCGGAACACAGCGCTGGATGCGGTATCAGCAGCTCACTTCTGTTTAGCCCGATGCCTCGTGCCGCTCCTGAGAGCTGACTGTGGGTGAGGGAAGAGATTCTGGGAAAAGCGAGTCCATATCCCCCCACCTCTGAGAGATGGTAGCAAACACTTTAAGCCATGCTTCTTTTGAAAATAGTTTACATAGCAAGGTTTAATATTGAAAAAGTACCTTGAATAAGTCATTGATTAAGACCAAAAATGGTCTTAATGGATTAAGATTATTTATTTATCCACAAAGATGGATTCCTGGAAGGTCATTATCAGTTTTGGCCTGAGGGCATCTGCAAAACTTCAAGGTCTAACCCACTGAGAGGGGCTTGGAGAGGGGACACAGGATCCCAGGGTGAGGCGTCTGAAAGGCGACACTGGCATAGAGCTGGAAGCTTGTCTTAGTTCATTCTTGCGGCTAGAGCAACACACCACAGCCGGGGCAAGGTATATAAAGTAGAAATTTATTTCTCACAGTTCTGGAGGTTCGGAAGTCTAAGATTAGGGTGCTGCAGGTGTGACGTCTGGTAAGGACCCCGTCTCTCCGCATCATCCAGAGAGGACAAATGCTGTGTCCTCACACAGCCAAAAGGACAGAATAACAAAGGGGGTCACATGCTGTGGGAGACCTCCTTTTTAATGGCCATCTTCCCACCCACAGTGAGGGAGCCCTCAGACCTAATCATCTCCCCAGGGCCCCACCTCTGCATACTATTACGTTGGAAATTACATTTCAAGAGCAATTCAAGAGGGAAGGAAAACACTCAAATCTTAGCAGAACCTAAGTGTGGACTCTGAACTGAAGGAGTCTACAAAGGAAACTTCCTGTGCGGGACAGTGGCTGGAGGGGGAAACTCACCTGAGGCTTTATGAGAGTAAGTCAGTCACTGTGTGGATTTGTACCCCAACGCAGCAAAACCCCTCAATTATAAAATTGGATAAATTTTAAATTTAAAAAGTGACGCCAGATGGGCAGAGCCCCTTGAAAACGAGAAGAAATGAGCTCAAATGAAGGAAGTCAATCCCAACTAAAACTTCAAGAAATTCCCACAGATAAAGCTCAACAAAATTGGTCGGCTTATTGTGAAAAAAAAATGTCAAAACTCACAAGGAAATATTATAATATGACAGAGAGCCAAGAAAAAGGAAGAATCAGAAAAAAACTTCAGATCGGACACGGAATGTGAAGTAAGTTTAAAGGGTTTAAAGCAATAAAAGGGAGACGTACAAATATGAACAATTAATAAGGCACTATAAAAATTAGCAGGCAGATTTGAAGGGGGAAGGGATAGACAAACAACACTTCTGAAAATAATTATATAGTAATTGAAGTTAAAAGCTCAATAGACAGCAGAAAAGTTGCCACAAAAAATAACTGAGGCAATAAAAGACATATCCAAAGAAATTATACATAATCCAACCCAAAAAGATTAAAAAATGTATTTCGAAGAGGGAGAGGCATGAAAGAGAGATTGAGAAGATTTAACATAACTAGATTCCAAGAGGGAATAATAGGGAGGTGAAGAAAAAGCAAAATTTGAAGAGATAAAGCCTGAGATTATTCTACAATTATTTGAAGGTGGCAAGCCCCAGATCCAGGAAGCAATTGGACCTAAAAAGGGATAAATAAGGGCTGGGCATGGTGGCTCATGCCTGTAATCCCAGCACTTTGGGAGGCCGAGGTAGGCGGATCACTTGAGGCTGGGAGTTTGAGACCAGCCTCGCCAACACGGTGAAACCCCATCTCTACTAAAAATACAAAAATTAGCCAGGCATGATGGCAGTTGCCTGTAATCTCAGCTACTCAGGAGACTGAGCAAGAGAATTGTTAGAACCCAGGAGACGGAGGCTGCAGTGAGCCAAGATCGCACTACGGCAC
This sequence comes from Cebus imitator, assembly GCF_001604975.1. Lineage (NCBI taxonomy): Eukaryota > Metazoa > Chordata > Mammalia > Primates > Cebidae > Cebus > Cebus imitator. The sequence continues at coordinate 573,571 of NW_016107950.1, read as the reverse complement.
TCCAGCCTGGGCGACAGATCGATATTGCATCTCTAAAATCCATCAATAAATAAGATAAATAAAAAGAAATCTGCAATAGACACATTACCAGGGAAGTTGGAAGCAACAGAAAGAAAAGATCAACCACTTATAAAAGATCAGCAAATAACCGATGACAGGCGTGTGTTGTTCAGAAGATGAGCAAACCACCCAGTGACCTTTCACGTTGTTAGGTGTCTCTGCTAAGACCTTTTTCTGGGCATTGGAGCATCCTCAGTTCATTCCCAGAACAGGCCAGAAGTGCATGACCCTTACTGCCTCTGAAGGCAGCCCTCTGCCCATGATGAATGTTACCTATATGGCCCAACTTCCTTTCCCCAGGTGTGGATAGCTCAGGAATGCTCGAGACAGCCTCTTGGAGCCTCACAGAGAGACTGAGGGCCAGTCCTCTACAGGAACAAACGGCCTCATCCGCTGCCTCGGCCCCACTCGCTGCTAGCGCTTCCTGCCATCCCATCCCAAAAGTGTAAGGACATCATCAGGACCCGCTTCTGGGACAGGCTCTAACACAGTGGTGTCCTGCACCCCTCACCCTCTCAGCAGGCCATGTTTCCTAAGGAGGACGCCCTCCTTCCACCTCATTCTTTTTTTTTTTTTTTTTTTAGACAGAGTTTTGCTCTTGTTGCCCAGACTAGAGTGCAAAGGTGCAATCTCTGCTCACTGCAGCCTCCATGCCTCAGCCTCCTGAGTAGCTGGAACTACAGGCATGTGCCACCACACCCAGCTAATGTTTTATATTTTTAGTAGAAACAGGGTTTCACCATGTCGGCCAGGCTGGTCTCGAACTCTCCACCTCAAGTGATCCACTCGCCTTGGCCTCCCAAAGTGCTGAGATTACAAGAGTGAGCCACCATGCCTGGCCCACCCCATTCTTTAGAGTCACGGCCTGGCCGTGACACTGGCCCCCAAAGGCATGGTGGCCAGGTCTGTACACATCCAGCCCATTCCCTGCATAGAGATCCCAGGAAGAGGTGTCCCACTAGTGACTTCTGAGGAAAAGAGTCATGCAGGGTGAGAGCTTAACCAAGGACATTAGGGATCTGCTTAGCAAGTAGGGCTCAGGGCAGTTGGGGCAGTCGTCTGCCTTTTCCTTCAGTGGGCTGCAGGGGCCCCGATGAGGTGATGTGCAAGGACATGCTGCAGATTTTGCAGGAGTGCATGCTCCTTCATGCATGAGTCAATGCTGGCTGCACGTCCACTATGCACACAACACTGTTGAGAAGAAAGAAGAGCAGTCAGTTGGCCCAAAGCAGAAGCAGATGGCAATGATCGTGACAATCATTTCAGCAATTAGGCAAGTAGGGAAAAGCAGGCTGTAACTAAAATCGTAGGTTAAAAACTACATGGAAGGCGTCGGGAAGGACTGGAAGGGAGTTAATGTATGTGAAGGCACTTGCGCTTTCAGGAAGAGGGAGGGAATAGTACACCTGCTGGCCGTCGGGAGATAGGAATTTCTCAGCTCCATTATAATCTTATGAGACTACTGTGGTATACGCGGTCCACCATTGACCAAAATGCCGTTATATACTGCATGATTCTGTGTCTGCGTGTGTGTGTATTACATGCATGTGTGTGTAAGTTTTTTATATCAGCCATGTTGGTTTATAAAAACTTAGAAAAAAATCACAAAGCCACTCATAATTCTACCACTCAAATACAATCTTTTAAACATTTTAGAATACATTTTCAAGTCGTTTTGTTAAATACATTTATTTTATAGAATTCAGATCAGATTGTATGTATTTTTCGTATGCTATCATGTATTTGGAAACATTTCCTGAATATGATTTCATTTCCCAGGTTCAAAAATATGGTGCCCAACATATTTTCAGTGGCTACATAATTCCCCACCATATGAATATAACCAAAATTTATTTAACCATTACCAGTTTGGGGCCAGAAAGTTACATTCTTTTTTAGACTGCATTATAATCAATGCCATTATAAGCATCCTCAAGGTTTTCTGTATTTCTAATCATTTCCCAGCCTCTTAGCCCACCTTATTTTTCTCCATAGCTAACCAATCAACTTGCTTATAACCAACTTACTCTACATTTATTTTATTTACTGCCTAACTCCCTCCTCAAAATCTAAGCCCCTTGAAAGCAGAGCTTTTTATCTGATTTATTCCCAATGCCAAGTACAGTGACTGGGATGTCACAGTCACCAAATAAATACTTGTTGGATGTGGATGGGTGGATGAATAGATAGATGGGACGATGACCAGAGAGAAATACAGTACGAAGAAGATGATAAAATCCAGGGAAAATGAGGCCAGCAGAGCCAAATACTTTAATGGAGGGATTAGGGAGAGGCAGGACTTTGTGTGTGTTCTCTTGGTTACAGGTGGAAGTTTGTGCATGCGGATGCCAAGTGTGTGTGGGGCTGGGAATCTATGCTCATTGGCCAGGGGCTCTTTCAGGCCCTACTCCTCCTACTTGTTGGAGTAGACAACACCCAGGTCCAACCAGTTTCAGGCCCTATTATTATGCTACCCAAGCCCTTTTATAGGTTAAATGAGATTGTACCAAATAAACTGTATTTCATTATTTTTGTCCCCAGTGTTGAAGGGCATGGTTGTTAATAAGCGTGATGAAAACAAGAAATAGAGCTAAGCCAGAGAGCCTCGACATAAAATTTTAAAATAAAGTGGATTGAATGCTTTTTGTTTTAACAAAAGTAGACTGGGACAAAGCTGCGGTAATCAAAACACTGTGGTACAAAGACAGAGATACGGACTGATAAAGTACAATAGAGAGCCTAGAAACAAACCCTCAGGTATTTGGTCAAATGATTTTCAACAAGAATGCCAAGACCATTCAATAGAGAAAGGACAGTCTTTTCAACAAATTATGCTGGGAAAACTGAATAGTCACATCAAAAAATGAAATTGAACTCTTACCTTTTATCATACACAAAAATTAACTAAAAATTGATAGAACTCAAAGTATAAAACTTTTAGAGGAAAATCTTTGTGACATCGAATTTTGCAATGATTTCTTTGCTATGACACCAAAAAAGTTCAAGAAACAACACAAAAAATAGATAACCTGGACCTAATGGAAATTAATAAAAGCCACTCATCAAGAATGACAAGGCAATCCACAGAATGAGAGAAAATATTTACAAATCATACGACCATCCTAGCTAACACAGTGAAACCCTGTGGTTACAGAACCACAGCTACTCAGGAGGCTAAGGCAGGAGAATCACTTGAACCTGGAAAGTGGAGGTTGCAGTGAGCCAAGATCGTGCCACTGCACTCCAGCCTGGGCAACAGAGTGAAACGCCATCTCAAAAATAAATAAATAAATAAATAAACCTTGGGTAGGGGATTAACATCCAGGATATATAAACAACTCATAGAATTCAACAATAAAGACAAACAATCTGATTAAAAATGGAGGAAGGATTTGAATAGACATTTCCCCAAAGAATATATACAAATGGCCAATAAGCATAAAAAGATGCTTAATATCGCTACTCATTAGGAAAATATAAATCAAAACCACAATGATACACCGCTTCACAGCCATCCTAATGGATGGCTACTATTTGTAAACAAACAACAAACAAAAACACCCAGCAAATAGAAGTGTTGGGAAGGATATGAAGAAATGCTCTCCATTGCTGGTGGAATGTAAAACTGTACACAGTGGAGAACAGTATGATAACTTCTCAAAGAATTAAACACAGAAACCATATGACCCAGCAACTGTACTTCCATGGTTTCTATTCCAAAGAACTAAAGGCAGGAACCTGAACAGATATTTGTACATTGCTGCTTATAATAGCATTATTCCCAGTAGCCAAATGTGGAGCAACCCAAGGGGTCCGTTGACAGATGAATGGATAAGCAAAATGTGGTCTCTACACACAACGGAATAATATCCAGTTTTAAAAAGGAAGGATATTCTGACACACGCCACAACATGGATGCATCCTGAAACCCGTATGCTAAGTGAAATAAGCCGGCCACAAAAAGACAGATGCTGTATGATTCCACTTCTGTGAGGTACCTAGAGTGGTCAAAATCAGAGAAAAACAAGTAGAATAGTGGTTCCCAGCAGCTAGGGGGAGAGGAGGAGGAGGGGTTTTAGTGCTTAATGGGTACAGAACTTCTGTTGGGGTCAGGAACATGTTTTGGAAATAGACTGATGGCTGCACAACAATATGAGTGTAAATGTCACTGAACTATACACTTAAAAAGGGGTAAATGGTAAATTTCATATCATGTATATTTTAGCACAATAAAGAAAAAGAACCAACTGTTCATTGTTTAGAAATATGAAAGAGGCTGGGTGCAGTGGCTCATGCCTGTTATCCCAGCCCTTTGGGAGGCTGAGGTGGGTGGATCATGAGGTCAGAAGTTTGAGACCAGCCCGGCCAATATGGTGAAACCCCATCTCTACCAAAAATTCAAAAATTAGCCTGGCGTGGTGGCACATGCCTGCAGACCCAGCTACTTGGGAGGCTGAGGCAGAAGAATCACTTGAACCCTGGAGGCAGAGTTTGCAGTGAGCCGAGATCGTGCCACTGCACTCCAGCTTCAGCTAAACAGTGAGACTCTGCATTAAAAAAAAAAAAGTTTTAAAACATTGAACATTTTAAAAGAAAAACCACTCAGAGCAGTAGGTCTGATAGTACCCCACAAATGCAGCTGACCTGACCGGCACTGTGGATGGCCGGCTTGTTTGTGCTCACAGTTAACTCTTTGATCTGCCAAGAAAGCAAGGGATGGTGTGGCCAGAAGGTTTGAGACTCTGGGAACAAATCAAGTGACCAAGAAACTACTGCAAGGAAAGAAAAGGTTTACAGCCACTGCTCAAAAACACAGATGAGAAATCTAAGTCAGTATATTGTAAAAATAAAATGTAAGTTCACATTAGAATAACATTTAAGAAAAATCATTCAGTGGTGTCTGAACTGGGTAGCCTAGTGTAAAAGATTTTTCCAAAGGCCCTTGGGGAAGACCTGATCCCACATCTTGGGGAAATAAAAAATTTTAAATATATATTTCCATGTTACCCAAAAGTTAAGGGTGTTTAAAAGCTCTCTGAAATGACAAAGTAGAAGACTTAGAACAGTTTGCACTGGCCGAAAATGAGCAATTATCACTCGCCGGAAGAAGCTGAGTCTGTAATTGTCCCCACAATTATATGATTTTATAAGAAATGTAAAAAGATCCTTAAATGCAAAAGAAGGGAGAGCATAACAAGGGAGGCTAATGCTTATTAATTTTAACAAAAGGAGGACTGTGGGGGTCTGCGAGAGTCCTACCCCTGACTTGGGGAGTATGTGGCAATGCGGCAGAAACTGCCTTGTTCCTGATTAAGAGAAAAACAGGGAACTCCCATAGCCAGGATCTGACAGAAAAGGTCAGGACCACCAACAACGTGGGCGAGGAGGCCTCTGGGAGCATGCTGAGTTAGTCATTGCATAGAAAGAGGGTTCAAATCTACAAAATACAAGAAGGTGGGTCACTCAAGGGTGGGGACTGTCCTGCCTGGAGGATGAGTGGCCTCTTGGCTCTAGGGTGAGACGACTCTGTGTCCTGGGCTCTCAGACCAGGAGGGAGCCCACCAAGCTCAGGGAAAGGCCTGGCTTCCCTCATCCACCTGAGCTCTGCCCTCCCTTCAGCCGCAGCCCCAGCCTGGACCCGAGACTCCTGCGTCCTCCAGTGCTGTCCAGCCTGGGCACACCTCGGTCCAAGCCTCCCGTTGGCATTAGCCCCTCCCCAGCACCGCCTGTGCGCTCCCGCCCTCCCCAGCCCACGCACCCGCCCCACACTCCTGGCACTGCAGCCTGAGCCTTCCTGGAGTTACTTAATCCATCCCAGCCCTGGGCAGTGAACCCCACGTGCAGACCCCTCGTCCTCAGCTCTGCGGAGAGAGGGTCCCCATAGCGTTTCTGCTCCTCCCCCAAGACTGCGGCAGGGCACAGCACCAGCAAACCCCACACAGTGAGTACCTGCAGGGCAACTGCCTCTTTCCTTCTCATTAATAATAGAATCAGGTCTCTTCTCCAAGGGAAGACCCTGCCTTGCAGCCCCAGACTGGCCTGCCCCTTCTCGCAGGCCCGCTCCGAATCCTGGGTAGGACTCAGGACAGGCTCCGGGTGGCCCAACCCTTCCGAGAGCGTGGCGGTCGGCGCGGCCGGCGCTGGGCGCTGAGGGGGAGGGGCTCCCACACCTGTGCTCTCCGGGGAGAGGCGACCGCGGCGGGGGCGTCGTGCGCACGGGGGCGAGGGGAGACGACTGCGCCTGAGGGAGGCACAGCCGCAGCCGGGTGGGAGGCAGAGACACCCAGAAACAGAGAGGGGCGACACGCACAGACAAAGCCGGCCCGAGCCCGCCCGAGCGTAGCAGCCCCCACCGCGGCCGGCGCGCCCCCCGCCACCCCCACGTACCAGCGCCGGCCCCCGCCCAGGCCCTCCCCTCCCGCCGGCCTCCGGTGGCTTAACCCTCGCCTGCCCGGCCCCGCGGAGCCCCTGGAGCGGCGGTAGGTGGGTGCGGGCGCCGCGCCTCCCCTTCCAGGCCGCGGCCCGCGGCGCCGGGAGCTGACCGTGGTGCTAAGCGCGGCTAGCGCTCGAACGCGGTGGACCCAGTCGCGGCCGCGCCCTGTTACACTGCCAGCCCCCAGCGGTAAGTCGCCAAGGCCCCGAGGGGCTGCGTGGGTCCTGCCCAGCGGTTGTGGACCCTGGGGGGAGGGCGAGGATTGGGGAATTTGCTGCGTTCTCTGGCGCGATGGGTGGGCTGAGTGCAGGAAGCAGGGTCGGCACCCTCGACCCAGCTGTGCCAGGCGCAGTCAGGGACCTGGGGGCGGTGACCCTTTTAGGTCTGGGCTAGTGAAGCGACGAAACCCTCCGCCCGCGGATGCAGGGGCTGGGAGAGCCGATAAGGCTGTGAGGCCCCTCTCTTTGCCACTGGGCAGGCCAGGACCTCCCAGAGGCGCGCTCCGAGAAGGTGGGCCAGTACTTTCTCTCCCCAGAGGTCCCTTTGTCTCCCCAGCGTGGGGGTTGGGTGGCTTGGTGGTGCTCTCTCTGCAGATTCTATTTCTGCGTCATTCCCCACTCCCACTCCCACCCCCAACCCAGAGCACAGTCGCTTTCCTTCCCCACAGGGGCCCTCACTCCAGCCCTCCCATGACAAGACAGCCTACTACCGAGAACGCTATTGCCCCATAGCTCTGCCCCCAGCCGACTGTCCAGAGGTCCCTGGGCCTAAGCGTTTTCTGTTTTTTTTTTTTTTTTAAATCACCATATACTCCTTTGTAGCTCACTGCTGTGACCTTCCTGGACACCAGGAAAGGCATAACAAATACCGAAACTATTAGCCAAATGTTTTATGTGTCAAGGCGCTTCTGCTATATGTTTATTCCTCCAGGGTTTTTATTTTGCTCCATGAAATCAAACAGCCAGATATTTTCATGTTAAGAAAGGAAAGAAAGGCACAGAATTACCTTCTCAAAGGAAAAAGAAAATGCTGGGCAGCTAAGCCTGAGTTAGTTATGCAGAAAAGCAACCAGTAGAATAACTTCATTTGCCCAATTTGCAATAAATTCACATCTGTGTGTGCTGTGTAAAGCACTGTGATGGCAGGTGCACAGACACAGGAGTCTCTGCCTCCACCTTCTCTCTCCTTAACCCTGCTTGGGCTCCTGACTCACCTCCATGTCTCCACCGTCCATTTTCACCTGCAACTGGAGTCATCTTTGAAAGTGAGAATTGGCCCCTGTCACGCACCCTCGGAGGCTGGCTACCCATGGCTTGCAGATAAAAGCACAGTCCTCCCTGAGACCTCAAGCTGGGTGTGGTGTGCACAGCCCACCTCCACGCCTCATCCCTCTGGCCTGCTGCTCTGCTCACTTTCAGATCCTTAAATATTCTCCTTCTCTTGCTCCTCGGGGCCTTTCTGAAGGGTGTCCTCTATGCCTGGAATATGTGTCCAATGTCTTTGGCCTGACTGTCCTCTTCTGTCTTTTAGGGTTTGGTTTAAATATCACATCCTTGTAACAGAATTGATTAAGTAAATACATTGTGTGGTCCCTGTTCCTATGGAATTTGCAAGTTCATCTCAGAGATGAAAGACTCAGCCCAGGGCCCTGGTGTCACTGAAACCTGTCTTAGAAAATGAGGCACATAATAAAAAAGTTAGCCAGATGTGATGGCGTGTGGCTGTAGTCCCAGCTACTTGGGAGACTGAGGCAGGAGAATTGCTTGAACCCGGGAGGCGGAGGTTGTAGTGGGCTGAGATTGTGCCACTGCACTCCAGCCTGGATGACAGAGTAAGCCTCTGTCTCAAAAAACAATTAACTAGGTATAGTGGTGCACACCTGCAGTCCCAGCTACTTGGGAGGCTGAGGCA
>NW_016107950.1:523564-565128 GCF_001604975.1 Cebus imitator | reverse complement strand
ATAACCTGTATCACAGAATTAAAATCTCAGACTCTACATCCTGTTTAGGGAACTTAGATCTAAATATTTGGCTAAGATGTCTCAAACATAAAATAGTTTATTTAATTAAGTAATAGCTGACCGCCTCCTATAGTTGGAATCCTGGACCTTAAAGGATTTTCAGTCTCATTGGGGAGTGAGATCAAGTACCAGAATGAATAGATTATGGTTGCTGAGCCTTGCAGACAAGAGGGCACCAGGAGGGTAGGGACAGGTCTGAGCTCTCCTTGGGGGAGGGTTGTAACACTTGTGGGGGTAGACCTGTCACATTTCTTGCCAGGGTTCCACTGACAGGGTCTATAACCACAGGGTTACAAAACAGTGCATTTTTGCAATTGAAAAACGGGATACATTTGGCCTCTGCCCTCAGGCAGTGACCATGCCAGCATCTGGCTGTCCACATAAATCTCACTCTGACCCAGAGAATTGTCACAGGAGTCGACTTCTCAGCCTGCCTCCAGCCAAGCAGTGGGCCCTCCAACCACCCAGGGAGTTCCCACACCTGTCACAGGTCACACATTTCCAAAGAGACAGATTCCGATAAAATATTTTAATGTGGATATGAACTGGACTGAACACAGACTAGAGTTCATGGGATGCGCCAGTATTGCTTAGCCTCTGGTTCATCATTCTGTATCCTGTGATTATTGTCCAGTCTCTACGTGGAGTGCTGAATAAACTCAGGAGGTGGGCTTAGCATTGTTAGTGACACTGAGTCCAGCCATCTGTAGCAATGACAACTATTTTAAGGGATCATTTTTCAAGTTCAGAGTGGAGTGAAATTTCCAACTGTTCATGATTTTAAATCAGTTGACTGTTACGAGAACTGAGAAGCTGGTAGTTTTATTTATAGACATTATATCAAATAAAACATTTTTGTTTTTGCAGTTGCAAAATTCTGCATGCAGTGAAATAATCCTTGCTGTGCCTGGCTGAAGTTATTTCCAAAAGAATGTCAATCAAAAGGTTTTTCCAAAACATAGAAAAGAATAAGGAAAATAGAGATCTCATAATGAATATTTCCAAATTTCCTGCCATAAGAATTATTATTACCTTCAATTATAATTTTTATAAATGTGTGTGAGCTACTCTTCTTGCTTTTAATCTTCATTTTCATTGTTTTACAATATTTTTCATGAAAACACATTTATTATTCTACTTTTAGATTTCCCACAAGAGTCTGAGCTGTTGGTTTATAGAATGTCAGGCTTCGAATCAGATAGGCCTGGGCTCAGATCCCGGCTCTGTCACTTAACACCTGTGTGACTTGGGTCAGTTCATTGACTTTTCTGAATCTGAATTTATACTTTATAAAATGGGGATTACAATAGTGTGCCCCTCATAAGGTTATGGGCCAAGATCTGCGCCTGGTAAGGTGGGTGTAACCAAGACTCCAGCCAGGGTCATCTGAACCACGGTTTGGAGAGTAAGCCCTGTGCTGTGTGCAGCTAAGCCCAGTAGAGCTGGGGAGGCCTTATCATGACTGCAAAGGATTGTGCAGAGCGGAGTCTGCAGGTGCAGGGAGGGAAAGGCTTAGGCATGCACCATCTGGCAAAAGGCAGAAAAGCCGGTGTGGCTGCTCATGGCATTCTCCCTCTGTCCAGGGTGCCACCAGCAACAGCTGAGCTGAAGTTGGAGCCCAGCCCAGGTTCTGTGGCTTTCCTGGCATGGTGCCTGCTTCTTCTCTCATCCTCCAACCTAAAGTGTGAGGTGCTGCTCCAAGGGTAGGAAGCACTTCCCTCGGGTGGGAGTTGGTAGAGGCTGGTCGGCTTGCCCCTGCCAGCTCCTGCAATGCCAGCTCTTCCACCCCTTCCCATCTTCTTGGCCTCAACATGCCCACTGGGCTATGAGGCAGCCCCTCGCCCACCTGGGTCCTCATGAAGAAGCATTTCAGGGTCTCTGGTAGATAGCCGCAAGGCTTACTTGGGGTGGGGTGTGAAAGGCACATAAGCTGACGAAGCCCCAGGTCATGCTCATGCCGGCTGCAGGCTTCCTCACAGCCAGGAGCTAGGGGATGAGTGCAGGGCTACTGCCGGGTAGTCCTTATGGAGAGGCAAAGGAGCCAGCCACAGTCTCTCCCTGGCCAGACCGACAGAGGACTGACCCTCAGGCCACTCACCACCAAAAAAGGTGGAGACCCTGGCAGACAGAGGTGTTTCCGAGGAAAGGAGCAGCCTGAAGCCAGGGCCGTGAGGACACGGTGAGGGGAACAGAAAGGAGGGGCTCAGTCTGTCCTCTCTTCCTGGGTACTGAAGGTCTCTACACACACCCCAAGGCAGCATGTTTAAAACTAGACTTCGACTCTTTTTCACCTTGGCTCAGCCCCCGCCCTCCTCCCTTCATTTCCCTCCTTGACTGTCCCACGCTCTTGGTGTAGATCCAAGCCTTGGCCTTCAGAACTCCCTGCCTGCTTCTCTTCCTGCTATTGCTGAACCCTGGCATTCTTCCCTTTGGAAAACCCTGTGTTACCCCTACAGCCTCCATCTGCCTTGCTCCCCAACCTCACCCCATTCGGACTGCTTCTGGCAAGTCCTGTCTGCTCACGACTCATTTTTTTCTGTCCTCCACTCAGAGGTCAGATGCTAGTCCTAGACCACTAACTTCATTACAGTTCTGGCTTTCACCTACCCACTGGAAGATGGCTGCAGCTCCCCACTGATCTCAGGATAAGGCCGGATGCCCTAGCTGGGCCGGGACAGTCAAGTGGCTAGTACTGCTGCCACCTGTCCACCTCTGTGCCCAGGGCAGATCCCAGCACCCTTTCCCTCTGAACTCAGACCAGGCTTCAGGAACCTTCTCTGGATGGCACCACAGGCATCAGTATGCATCAATGATGCGTGCACAAAAGGTGACAGCTGCCTGCCCTTGCAACCCTGCCTGCCCATCCTGTGTCCCATGCTCGTCTGCCACCACAGTTCCTCCTGTCCGTGCTCTGCATGCACCGTGAGGTGCTGGGCTGTGTCTTGCCTGATGGCCTCTGTAGATGAAGCCTGGCCTTCCCCGACAGGCACACAGTTCTGGAGTTTGCAGGATGCACGCCCCCACAGCCCCAGCTGAGGGCCAGCTGCCTTCAGCCCAGGAGGCAGGCAAGTGTGGGTGTCCTTTTAGCTGCCTTGATGAAAGAGGCAACTGCCCTAATTGGATCCTCTGCCCATTCACTCAGAAGGGCTGTGATACCTCCTCCTCAGGACATGCTGCATCCGATATACTGAGGAGCTGTTTGTAGAATGCTGGGCATTCTACACAGAACATGGGAGTCTGAATGAGCCAAGTGAGCTAAAAAGGGGATCGGGAGAGCCAAGCACTCATGGGTGCAGCAGCCACCAGGCCACAGGGAGCTCTCATTTTGGCTCCTACTGTGTGCATTAGGCTGTTGTCTATAAAACCAGGAGCAGTGAGTGAGCATAGTGGGGCTGCTCCCATCTCTCCCCTGACCTGCAAGGAGGGTCTCCTGGGACAGAGGCCCCTGCAGAGAGTGGGCTGTGTGAGAGCGGTAGTCAGGGTCTTCCAGACTCCGGGCACTCCCATCTATGATATTGAGTGCCTCCTGCTTTCCTCCACAGCAGCCGGGGCACAGGCAGCATGGAGCTGAAGAGAGGAAAGACCTTCATCAAGTCCAGCCTGCAGGTTTCCCACGAGAAACCGCCAGACCCAGCAGCCAAGGCTCCAGCCAGGGAGGGGGCAGGCCCCTGGTCAGTCCTGCCAGGAGGGCAGCCGAGGCCCCATGTTGAGAAGGGCCCCCAAGCCAGCCCCGGTGCCCAAGGATATGACAGATGCCCCAACAAAGGGACACAGCTGGACCCCAAGGGGGGACCCGCAGCCCTCTGTGGAACCGCCTTCAAACCTGTGAGAAAGAGCAAGACTCACGACAGTGTGTCTGGGGCAGGCAGGGCCTCTGCTGCCACAGGGCAGCTGGTGGGCAGTGCAAGCTTCCCGGGCTCCCCGGGCAGCCGGCGCATGATCGACTACCGCCACTTTGTGCCCCAGATGCCCTTCGTGCCGGCTGTGGCCAAGAGCATCCCGAGGAAGAGGATTTCCCTGAAAAGGCCCAAGAAGTGCTTTCGGAACCTATTCCACATTCGCAGAAACAAGGCCGAGGACTTAGCCTCTCTGGCTGCCGAGGGGAAGAGCCTGCCCTCCGCAGGGGACCCGTCAGACCCCGGGGGCCGGCGAAGCAAAGCCTTCTTCCCCTCGGGTGAGGGGCCAGGTGTGGACAGCCTGTGCCAGGACCTGTCGGACAGCGAGCTCCTGGCCGATGCATCCTTTGGTCTCTGCAGGGCCCTGTGTGAGGACGTGGCTTCACTCCAGAGCTTCGACTCGCTCACGGGTTGTGGGGAGGTCTTTGCAGATGAGAGCTCGGTGCCATCCTTGGAGCTGAATGAGGACCCAGAGAGCCCAACCCAGGGCCTGGAGAGCAAGGTTCCCAGGGGTCCCCTCCAGGGCAGTGTGGAGCAACTGGCCTCGCCCGCCCAGAATGAAGTCTCTGACTTCACCAGGTTCTGGGACAGCGTGAATCGCTCGGTGCGGCAGCAGCAGCGCGCCCTGCTGGGTCCTTGGCTTGCAGGGCCCCAGGGGACAGACAGGGACCAGCCCCGGCTGGACGCAGCTGGGCTAGCTGAGCTGCCCCTCTGCCCCTGCAGGGACCCTTGCAGCGGCTCCAAAGCCAGCTCCATCGACACAGGAACCCCCAAGAGTGAACAGCCAGAATCCGTGTCCACAAGTGATGAGGGCTACTATGACTCCTTCTCGCCAGGCGTCGAGGAGGACAAGAAGGAGGCCGAGAGCCCAGGCACACCTGCCGCCACCTTCCCACGGGACAGCTACAGCGGGGACGCCCTCTACGAGCTCTTTCACGACCCCAGCGAGGGACCTGTCGACCCCAGTCCAGATGATGACCTGTGCGTGTCTGAGAGTCTGTCGGGGCCAGCCCTGGGGACGCCACTGTCCATGTGCAGCTTCCGAGTGGGGGCCGAGGAGAACCTGGCCCCAGCACCAGGCCCTGACCTGCTCAGCCAGGGCTTCCTGCAGAGCTCCTGGAAGGGCAAGGAGTGCCTGCTGAAGCTGTGTGACACCGAGCTTGCCATCACCATGGGCATCGTCAGCTGGCTGCGCCGAGGCCCCACGCCCCGTGCTCCACCCACCCCTGGGCAGCCCGCAGCTCCGCCTGGTCCCCAGGGGACCCCCAGGGCACCCACAGAGAAACTAGGGGGCAGGGAGGGCATGGCCTCAGATGCAGGGGGGGCAACAGTGTGCTCAGCACCCAGCAGGCAGGAGCTGTGGGCACACCTGGGCACCACAGGCCTGCTTGCCGGAGAGAGCAAGGCCCTCGGGGGGGCCACACAAGGGACCAGCATGCTGTCCAGGGATGCCTCTCGAGAGGAAGGGACACGAGGTTGCTCCGAAGGCTTGTTCTCCTCTGTGGAGTCTGCAGCCACTTCGACAACAGACACTTCCAGTAAAAGCAAGACCCCAATCCCTTCTGCCTGGCCTTGCTCCCAGAAGGAGCCTGGGTCACCGGGGGTCCTGGGGTGTTTCCAAGGCCCCTGGAGGCCAGGTCACGGGGGTGGCACTCTGGATGCAGAGCCCATGCTGGCAAGCTGTGCGGCCCGTGTGGCAGACCTGAAGATCAGCTCAAACGACCAGCCCCCGGCCGCGTGGCCTCCAAGGCCGGACGTGGGCAGTGGGCTCTTCGGGCAGCGCCAAGCCAGGGGCCCTGACATTCTGGAGCAGAAACAGTCTAGCAGCTCCCCCAGCATGGCCACTGTCCATGGCTTACCCTACTCGGCCAGCACACAGGACCAGAGGTGTCGAGATCGTGTCCGGGACCTGAGCTGGCTCAGGGTGGAGCCCACTGGGCTAGGTGTCCAGGCCTGGGCCTCTCTGGAGGACCAGTCCCTGCAGCTCAGCACACGGGCTGTGGAGCAGGTAGCACACAGCAGCCAGCTGGACTCTGAGCCCTCCTCAGCCCCTGCTACCCGGTGGAGTCCCCGGGGCCACCATCCAGAAAGCTTGGTTCTGGCTTTGAACAGCCAGCAGGAGGGGGTGGTCTCTGCAAGTGCCCCAGAATGCCGCTGCAGCCTCCTGGCCCGTGAGGGTCTCCTCTGTGGTCAGACAGAAGTGGGGGCCTCCAGGCCAGCCATGGCCGAGCCCCACCTGTAGAACAGGCTCACACGCATCAGGAACTGCATGTGTCTTCATGACCACTTTCAGCAGAGCCTAGGACTCAAATCTCTATCTTTTGTCCCTGATGGGAGGACTGTGCTGGGGGAGGGGTGGCAGGACTCAGGCATGCAGAGGCTAGCACGTTCATATGGAGGCATCCTTGCCTGAACCCACCAGCTCAGGCAGCCCACAGCCAAAGCCAGCGCGACATGGCAAGGACCTAGCTGCTCCTCATGCAGATGCTGGAGAGAGGAGCTGGGGCTTGAAACTGATGGGGAGAAAGAGCTGCACATTGTAAACGGGAAGCAGAGAGCCAGTGAGTCTACACAGGATGTGTGGGAAGCCCAAAAGGCACAATCCCAAATGCCATAGTCCCAAGTGTTAAGAATCCAAAAGATCAAAGTTACTCTAAAGTCTTAAAGTCACAATCCTAAAAGAGCTAAATCCTGGAAACATAATTCTGGGAAAATGTTTTTTAAAAAATTTAAAGATACTTATTTACATCTTAAAAGGATTTATTTGAGAAGCATATGAAAACACAACAGAACACGTCATCAGCCACTTTACACAATAAAATAGGCAATAATTCATATTTTTGCAAGCATAAACAGCTATAGTAATGACAGTCACATGCGTGTGAGTTATTAGAAGACAAGCTATATTTGTAAAGAAATAGGTGAAAATCGGGATGTATACATGCATGTCAGTGTGCGTGGTAATTGTGTGCACGTGGCTTTATATCTGCAGTTATATCAGGACTAACAACCTCAGTCTTTTGACGAAGTCAATCAATGATGGGTCACCACCACACGTGCAATTGCCCAAAGAGCACAGATGGCAAGAACTTTCATCTCACAAATGCAGATGTACAAAAATTACACTGTTCATTTATTGAGGAAGTCTTGACGTTTGTATGCACACACACAATGCTTACATACGCACAGTCAACCTGGGATGCCAGCAGGGTGGCTCAGAACGAAAACCTCAGGACTCAGGACGACCACAGCTGTAAGTTCCCAAGTCCAAAGGCCAGCGAGCCTGGAGCTCTGGTGTCACAGCAGCAGAAGAAAAGCCTGTCCTGCCTCTCAGAGACCAGTTCACCTTCTGTATTTGTTCCCTCTGGGTCCCAGCAGATTGAATGCTGCCCACCGACACTGAGGGTGGGTCTTCCCCACCTAGACCCCTCAGACTCACACACTAATCCCTGGAAACACCTCACAGACATGCCCCAAATAATGGTCTACCAGGTCTCCAGGTGTCCCCTAACCCCGTTGAGTTCACACCTGAAGTGGAGTCCGCAGGTCCACCCCTTGTTGGCTCGGCATCCTTCCACGTCTCCTTAAACCTCGCTCAGTCTTCAAATAAAGCCCCAAACAAGGCGCCCGTTCCACCTAACATGCAGCTATCCTGGGATTGTGATTTTCAAGACTTTAGATGTTAGGGATTTGAAACTTTAGGGGTTTGGGTCCTTCGGTATTTCAACATTGAGGACCAGTGTTTGGGATTACGTCTTTCAGAAGAAAGATCCAAACTTGTGTGAGGACAGGGAGGCTCGAGGCTCGGGGTGGAAGACCGACGCAGCGTGGAGGGCGAGCCCAGGAGGGCCCACTGGCCTCCATCTGGCCCCAGTCTGGCCTACTCTCTGCCCCAGAACAGGTGGCTACAACGTGCTAAGGGCCTGAAGGGTGTCTCCTCAGGAACACTGTATTACTCTGTTTTGTGTTGCTATAAAGGATTACTGTGACCAACTCATTTACAAAGAAAGGTTTATTTGGCTTACGATTCTGCAGGCTGTACAGCCATGGCACCAGCATCTGCTTCTTTCTTTTTCTTTCTTTCTTTTTTTTCTTGAGATGGGGTCTCACTTCGTTGCCCAGGTACGAGTGGGAGTGCAGTGGCACGGTCTTGGCTCACTGCAACCTCTGCCTGCTGGGCTTAAGCAATCCTCCCGTCTCAACCTCCCAAGTAGCTGGGACTGCAGGCGTGTGCCACCATGCCAGGTGGTGGATTCTTTGTCACAAGTCATCCCCTAGAAACAACTATTTCCCTCTGCTTGCACTCTCTAACTAGAGCTATGGACAGCCAAATGCTCTTTGGGAAGAAGCCAGTGGATTCTCCCCGCTCTGCCTGTAAGTAACAAGGCTTTTGTCTCCACCCCCTCCACACTGTCAGATCCCCACTTCCCTTCGAAAACTTTGAATGGGGCTGTGGCCCTCATTCCCTCAAATGTCACAACACATGTGCAGCACCCAGACATTCAGAACCATGAAGAGCGAAGGGGTTGGTGTCTTTAGGAGGGACAGGTGTCTGTCCTGGCCCTGCGTCAGGCCAGCAGGTGCAGGGACAGACGGGCCATCCACATTCTCCAGGATTAGCTTCTACCTCAGGCAGCCCGCTGCAGCAACATGCCAGGATGGGGCTCCAGCCGCGAAGTGGGTTTCTGGAGGAAAGACCAGCACAGGACAACGGGTTGGTCAGGTCGCAGGCAAACTGCTAGGGAAGTCCCATCGCATGCAGAGCTCCCACCGAGAGGGGCACGAGGCGTGCTGCCTGGCTGGAGAAGGCAGCACAGGCTCTGCAGCTGAAGGTGGCGCTCCTGCAGGGGTAAAGAAGGGAACTTCAAGACCAGCTCCCGGGACATGTGCCTAGCCCAGCGCTGGGAGCGGAAGAGCCTGGCTGGGCATCTTCAGACCTCCTTGGTCATTTCCAGCCCTCTAGTCCACACATGGCTGTAGAGGTGACAGCAGATTTCCCCAAGTGAAATAAAATCCTGAGAAGTGGTCCTAAGCTCACAGCTGTCCCACAGAGCCTGCGCGACTCGCCCAGGATCCTAGAGTCCTGCAGGCTGTGGAAAAGGGCTTTGCCCAGGGGCAGTGCACTGGGACTTCCAGCCTTCCTTGTTGTGTTGGGAAGCTGGGAACACTGGGTGGGGCCAGGAAGGAGAGAGGGAGGAGGACAGGGAGGATGGGCGGGAGGCGCTGGAAAGGAGAAGGGGTGGAGGCCAGCGCAGGCCGGGGGAGACTGCAGACTACCCAGGCTGCTTCACGTCTTTCCTGGTTTCCTATTTTATTTTATTTTATTTTATTTTATTTTATTTTATTTTCTGGAATGGGACTAAATACACAGGATACAAAACAGAAGGCATAGCAGGGAAACAGTGAAAGTGGAATCTCCATCCTTCCTCCCTCAGCGCTCTGTTGTCACAAAATTAATTCACTCTGACAAAAGACAAAATTGCAACAAATTTCATTGCAGATCGAATTGGCTTTTATTTGTGATTCTTGAATGGGGCAGCCTCCATTCTACAAAACAGAATGAGAGCAGCTCCAGGCAATGGCAGAACACTGGGTTTTACAAGGTGGGGGCAAAAAAACAGTAACAGGAAAGAAGCTGACCAGTGAACAGCAGGCCACCTCAGGTGACTGCACTGTAAGGGCTGAAGCAGAGGGGACGTGTTCCTCACACAGACTCGGCAGCTAGAACCTCTCATTTCCAGGAATGAAACAGCCCCTTCCTTCACCTTGAAAAGGTTTCAGAGTAGCCCTACTCGGGTAGACTGGAACCTCTCATTTCCAGGAGAATCTAGTCTGTTTGGGAACCTATCTGCTTCCTTAAAGTTTCGGTTGGTGATGTGGCATTTAGCATGCGTGACTGCACTGGGGTTTGGTCTGGCCTGGGGGACCCTGGGCAGGAGCTGAGTCCGGAGCCGGGGCCACCTGGGGTTGTGGCTTCACCACACTGACCATACCCAATCCAAACAGCCCGAGTGCAGAGCCCCCTTTCCTCCTTTCTCCAGCCCTGGTGTGAGACATCAGACTCACTAGTCCCGTTAGACACATACTGTTAACGGAGAAACCACACTCTGTCGAAT
The DNA here is from genome assembly GCF_001604975.1 of Cebus imitator. Lineage (NCBI taxonomy): Eukaryota > Metazoa > Chordata > Mammalia > Primates > Cebidae > Cebus > Cebus imitator. Next base: position 555,056 of record NW_016107950.1, on the reverse strand, counting down.
ATCTTAAAGAGGCTTATCCTGAGCTTGTATGAGTGACCGCGGGCCCAGGAAAACACAAACCCAAGAAGCCTGGAGTAAGTGGGCCCGATGCAGTCAGATTACAGTTTGGTTTTATCTATTTTAGGGAGGCAGTTGCTACAGGCAGAGCATAAATCATACTTGCCTGAAAAATCTACCTAAAATAATAAAACAAGAAGATATAAATCAATCCAGGAAGTATACATTGGTCCAGCCCAAAAAGGTGGGATGTCTTGAAGTGGGAGGGAGAGCTTACAGGTTATAGGTGGCTTTAGAGATTCTTTAATTTGCAGTTGGTGAAAGGAGTCAGGCTCTGTCTAACACTTTGAGTCAGCAGAAAAGAAAGTTTTCAGTTCAGGTAAGAATGCTATCTATCTAGCAAGATTGCTGGCCTGCAGGCTGACATAACCCTGGCCTTGCATGGCCTTGGGTCTTGCTTATAATTTGGCATCTTATTGCTCCAAAGGGTCTTGGCTGGTGCAGGAGAATTACAGCTGTAATGCTAACATTTTGTGAGGCTGAGACAGGAGGACTGCTTGAGTCCAGGAGTTTGAGACCAGCCTGGACAATATGGCAAAACCCCGCCTCTACAAAAAATGCAAAAGGTTGGGGCATGGTGGTTGTCACCTGTGGTCCCAGCTACTTGGGAGGCTGAGCTGGGAGGATCATTTGAGCCCAGAAGGTTGAGGCTGCAATGAGCCATGATCATGTCAATGCACTCCAGCCTGGGGTCTGAGTGAGACCCTGTATCAAAAAAAAAAGTGTCTCTTCTGTCAGTTTTACGGTTTCTATTTCAACATTGGTGGTCAGTTGTGCCTAAACTCCAAAAGAGTGGGGTATAAAGAGGTGCGACTGACCTCCCTTCCTGTCATGGCTGGTAATTTAGATTTTGTGGAGTTTCTGGGGTCCCCTTGGCGAACTGGGATTCCATTCAGTTGGTGGGGGGCTTAGGATTTTATTAGTTTACAACACGTGAACTTTAACGAGTTTTACTGCCCGGGACATCCTCCCCAGCTTAGCAGGCACTGCAGTGGGCAGCTCCCCCATCCTTCTGCACAGCTGCATTCCTGGAGGAAGCAGTTAATTTAAACACTCCCCTGCTGATGGACATTCAGGTTACCTCCCACTTGCTGTTAAAACAATGCTGTACTCACTCCTTCACTCCCTGAAGTGGTCACCACTAAAGTCCTCTCAAAAAATGAAACTGCCTTGACAAAGAAAAGATGCATTTTTTAACATGAGGAGTGCCTCTTGGCTCTAGCCCCCACCCACTGCCCATTGTCTTGGGGCCCTGGCATGGCTGCCTGGACCCCAGGCCTATATGAACATCACACACCCTGCCTTTGAGAGGGGAGACATTTTTTATTATTACATGCAAAGACCTTGGAAGTGGCCATTCTTATCCTTCAATAAGAAAAAGCTGGGCACACCAAAACCCAATGACTTTTCTTGACCTATCTGAGAAACAGGGCAAACAATCTTCCAGAAACCTGGAGGCAGACCATCCAGAGAAATTCAACAACCAAGACCTGTGGTTGGGAGTAAAATCTCTAGATACCCAAAGCTGGTAGAAACACTAAAATTAAACTGCCGACAAGTTGTTGCAGGCTGAAGAAGCTGGGGGCTGGGCAATGAAAAGGGTCCAGGGTCAGAGGCTTTTCCTCCAGGAACCACTCCACATATTCAGAGTGGGGATCAGACAAAGACTCTTCCACCTCCACCCCTGCAAGGGGAGGTGGGGAAAGAGGGTCCTCCTGAAGCCCTCCAAACTTCTCCTTAACAAAGGCTTCCCTGAGTGCTATTCTGAAACCTTTTCAAGCTGAAGGAAGGGGCTCTACCCCACTCCAATCCTCTCTAGCCTTCAGGTTTCAACGAAGGGAAAAGAAACAAAGTGATACTCAACAAGGAGAGGGCTTTGAGAAAGCAAGCTGGAAACACTGTCCCAGGAAGGGACCACGGCTTCAAAGGCGTAGCCCCACCCTGAGGCCGAGGCACAGAAACTCAAAGACCGAGGCCTGATTACCAGGTTAGAAGACAAGAGAACACCCCTCTCCCCACTTGCCAGCACATGGTGCCGCCACACTAACAAGGCTCCAGTAATAACAGTGGGTTACAGCTAACAGAGCCAAAAGACAAACTCTCTCTCTCAGGGCCAGAGTCAAAGGAAGCCACAGAGACAAGAAAGAAGAAAAAGTTAAGCCCACCACAGTGATCTGAAGCAGCTGGTGCCTAAAGCTATGACAAATATTACAACAGCCCAACTCCTAGCCAGATTAATAAATCCTGGCGTTGAAAGCCTATTGACCTCAGTGCCTATGACCCATATGTACAGTATGTCTGGTTTAGACAAAAAATTACAAAGCCTGCTAAAAGCAAAAAAAAGCAAATTCTAAAGAGACAAATCATCAGAAGCTGATTCATATATGATACAGATGTTGGAATTATTAGATGGAATGTAAAATAACTATCATTAATATGGTACAAGCTTCAATGGAAAAAGTAGATAACTGGCAAGAACAGGTGGGTAATATAGGCTGGCAAAATTCCAAGAAAAATAAAAAAGAAATGTTAGAAATCAAAAGCACTGTCTTGGGAATGAATAATTACTTTGATGGGCTCATCAATACCCACAACATGGGTAAATAAGGGACCAGTTAGCTTTATTAGCAAATGCCTTAAGATGAATGAAAATGAAAACACAGCATACCAAAGCCTGGGATGCAGACAAAGCAGCGCTACGAGGGAAATGCATAGCTATAATGCACACATGAGAAAAGAAGAAATCTCAAATTAATAACCCATTTACACCCTAAGAAACTAGAAAAAGAAGAGAAAACTAACCCAATGCCAGCAGAAGAAAGAAATAATAAGAATTAAAGTGGAGATAAATAAGATAGAGAATAGAAAAACAATAGAGAAAATCATCAAAACCAAAAGTTGGTACTTTGAAAAGACTAAGTTGACAAACATTCAGCTAGATTGAGAATAGAAAAAGGAAGACTCAAATCACTAAAATTAGAAATGATACTGGAGATATTAATGCCAATTTTAACAAAATAAAATGAATTATATGATAATGTTATGAACATTTATATGCCAAGAAATCGGATAACCTAGATGGAATGGACAACTTCTTAGAACACACATCTATCATACTGGGTGCTATGGTGCACGCCTGTAATCCCAGCACTTTGAGAGGCCAAGGTGGGTGGATCACAAAGTCAAGAGATTGAGACCATCCGGGCCAACATGGTAAAATCCCATCTCTACTAAAAATATAAAAATTAGCTGGGCCTGCTGGCATATGCCTGTAGTCCCAGCTACTCGGGAGGCTGAGGGAGGAGAATCGCTTAAAGTTGGGAGGTCAAGGTTGCAGTGAGCCGAGATTGTGCCACTGCACTCCAGCCTGATGACACAGCAAGACTCCATCTAAACACACACACACACACACACACACACACACACACACGTATCTATCAAAACTGAATCATGAGCTTGGTGCAGTGTCTCATGCCTGTAATCCCAGCACTTTGGGAGACCGAGGCAAGTGGATCACTTGAGCCCAGGAGATTGAGACCAGCCTGGGCAACATGGTGAAACCCCATCTCTACTAAAAACTACAAAAATTAGGCAGCCATGGTGGTGTGCACCTAGCTGACTTGGGAGGCTGAGGCAGGAGAATCACCTGAACCCAAGAGGTGGAAGTTGCAGTGAGCTGAGATCTGCCGCTGCACTCCAACCTGGGTGACAGAGTGACACTCTGTCTCCAAAAAAAAAAAAAAAAAAAAAACTGAATCATGATAAAATAGAAAATCTGAATAAACTTGTAACTAATAAGGAGATTGGATCAGTAATCCAGTCTCCCAACAAAGAAAGCCCAGAGCAAGATGAGTTCACTGGTGAATTCCACGAAACAATTAAAGATTTAGCAGCAATTCTTCTCAATCTCTCCCAAAATAACTAAAGAGGAAGGAATACTTCCTAATTCATTTAATGAGGCCAGAATTACCCTGATACTAAAGCCAGGCAAAAACACTTCAAGAACACTACACACTAAAATTCCTTAAGAATACGTAGATGCAAAAATCATCAATAAAACACCAGCAAAGCATACTCAACAGTATATTAAAAGGATCACACACCAAGACCAAGTGAGTTTTAGTCTTGAACTTCAAGGATAATTTAACATCCAAAAATCAAACTATGTACTACATCACTTGAATAGGATGAAGGAGAAAAATCACATGATTATCTCAAAAGCAGAAAAACATTTGACAAAGTCTAGCACCCTTTCATGCTTAAAAAAAATACTCAGTGCACCAGGAACAGAAGTAAACTTCTTTACCATGATAAAAGGAATTTCTGAAAAATCCACAGCTAACATCATCTTCAATGATAAAAGACTGAAAGCTTTTCCCTAAGATAAGACACAAAACAAGAATGCCCACTTTCACTACTTACACTAGACATACTATTGGAGGTTTTAGCCACAACAAATAGGCAAGAGAAAGGAATAAAATACACCTAAATTAGAAAGGAAGAAGTAAACTTATTTTTGTTCTTAGATGACATGATTTTATATATAGCAAACCCTAGAGACACCCCCAAAAACTATTATAGCTAATAAATTAGTTCAATGGAATTGCAAGATACAAAATCAACACTCAAAAATCATTTGCATTTCTATACACTAGCAATGAATAATCCAAAAAGGAAATCAACAAAGAAATTCCATTTATAATAGCATTAAAAAGTACTTGGGACTAAATTTAACCCAAAAAGTGAAATAATTGTACACTAAAAACTATAAAACATTGATAAAACAAAAGTAAAAGACATAAATAGTGGAAAGACATCCCATGCTCATGTATTGGAAGACCAATATTGTTAAATAACAATACTAACTAAAGTGATTGACTGCAATCCTCATAAAAGTCCCAGTGGATTTTTTATCCAGAAGTAGAAAAACTCATCCCCAAATTCATGTGAAATCTCAAGGGATCCCAAATAGCCAAAACGACCGTGAATATGGACATAGTTGGAGGACTCACGCTTGCTGATGTGAAAACTTACTATAAAGCTACATAATCACAACAGGGTGCTATTAGGAGAAGCATTAGCCAGCTTCCAAGCGGGAATCTTCATAGTGTGAGTGATAAAATAATTTAATAGGAGTAATGTAGTAAAAAGCAAGGAGATTTTGTTCAGAAGGGTACCCAGTGCCACACTGTGGAAAAGAGAGGCAAGCACAGACTGGGCCAGAATTTATGGGCTCTGGGCAGAAACCAGGTTAGGCTGTTAGATCCTCTTACGCAGACGCCAACAGGACATAGAACCTGGGGAGAGGAGACACTGGTGGAGTATTTGGAGAATCCAGAGAATTACATCCTTGGAACAAAAACAGTCTTCACTGGCATTAAGAAGAAGGTAGAAAGAGCAGACTTGATAACTTATCTCAAAAAAGTCACTAATGAGCAATAATTGGCCACTGCCTTTATTTATTACAAAACAAAGGTCTCATAACTTCGTATGCACCAAAATTGCATTGATCTCATACACCAGAATTTAGATCATGAATGTCTGACTGGATATTTTTGTTGGACAGTCCTGATTTAAGTAAGACTAGCTTGTGGTTAAATGAATATGACATTTTTTTTTAAATTTTGATAGTAATTTCAATTCAGTAAATGGTATCACTGTTTTCCCCCTCTAAAGATATAATTGGACTTTACTAGTAACCTTTAACTTTTCATAAAGATGGTGAATGCCATCTCAAAACATATTGGAAGTTGGTTTTATATTTAGATTTCTATAACTCTCTTTATGAATATATTTAAATACGGTCCCAGAACCAAGTAAGACTCACCTATGTTTTAATATGTGTTCATTACCCTGTTAAATACAAGGGCTAAGATAAGATAGCAATGTCTACTTTATATTTTTGGTCTTAACTATGCCAATCTAATTAGGATTTCCTGCATCTAAAATGCTGCCTTTTACTACTTGAAAGGCATTTTATGTATAATATCAAATAAAGAATATTTAACACTTTTCAAATTTTATAGATGATCTATAAGGTCACACACTTCTGAAGATCAGTGTAACAAGAAATAGTAGTAAGGTAAAATTTACTTTTGAATTCTTTATTATCCAAGTCACACTAAGTTATAATTTAGGATTGTCCTTAAATGGTTGTTCAAATGCATAGAACTGTGGAACTACTGTATACACGTGATTGGTAATGGTGATTTTGTCAATTTATTATAAGGATTAAAGTAGAGAAAATATACACTAATTTATGAATTATATGTGATCATAAGACTTTGATAATTACAAACAAAATGACAGATTATTAAAAAAAGAACCAGAGTGTTATTGGCATAGGACAGACAGAGTAAACCCTCAATTTATAGTCAGTTGATTTTTGACAGCATTGCCAAAACCATTCAATGAAGAAAGGGCCATCTTTTCAACAAATGATGCTGGGAAAATTAGATATCCACATGAGAAGTATGAAGTTGGACCTTACTTTATGCCATATAAAAAAATTAACTTGAAATGGATATAAGACTTAAACATAAGAACCAAAACTATAAATATCTTAGAAGACAACAGAGAGGGAAATCTTTATGACTTTGGAGTTTGCCATGATTTTTTTGTACATGACACCAAAAATATAAGTAACAATAAGACAAAACAGATGTTGGATTTCATCAAGATTAAAAAGTTTTGTGCATCAAAACTATCAAGAAGGTGAAAAGACAACCTACAGGATGGGAAAAAAATATTTGCACTTCATAAATCTCATAAGAAATTAATATTCAGGATATATAAAGAACTGCAACTCAACAACAACAAAAAAGTAATTCAACTTTTAAAACTAGACAAAGTTCGTGAATAGACATTTCTTCAAAGGAGACACACAAATGCCAAATAAGCACATGAAAATATGCTTATTTGCTTATCCTTATTATTAGGGAAATCCAAACCAAAACCACAATGAGGTACCACTTCACACCCAGTAGGATGGCTATTGGAATAAATAATGGAAAATAACAACTGTTGGCAAGGATATGGAGAGTTAGGAACCCTTGTGCATTTCTGCTGGGAATGTAAAATGGAGCAGCCACTGTGGAACACAGCTTGGCAGTTTCTCAAAAATGAAACATAGAAATTACCATAATCATAGACACAGAAAATATGCCATACTATACCATAAACGTAGAAAAAACCCATCTATCTATTCTGTCCTTAAGCATATTCTTAAAAGTGAAAGTGGAGACTCACAAAGATATCCGTACTCCATTCTTCATTGCAGTATGAATCACAATAGGTAAAAAGTAGAAACAACCCAAATGGTCATCAACACAAGAATGACTAAATAAAATGTGATATAGACATTCAATGGAATGTTACTAAGCCTTTAAAAAGGATGCTATTCTGATATATGCTAGAACAGGTTAAACCTTGAAGACATTGTGCTACACATAAAAGAACACATGTATGATTCCATTTACATGAGGTACCTACAATAGGCAACTTCAAAGAGACAGAAAATGGAATGCTGGTTGCCAGAGGCTAGTGGGGAGGGCAGAATAGAGTTACTTTTTAATGGATATAGAGTTTCTGTTCAGGATGATGAAAAAGTTCTGGAACTGGATAGTGGTGATAGTTTGACAATATTGCAGTCACCCACAGGTTCATCTTGTGTGCTGCCTGGAAAAGCCAATGCACTGAGAACAGCAAGGTTTTGCAGCCAAAAAAAAAGTTTAATTAACACAGGGCCAGCCAATTGGAAGACATAGTTTATTACACAAATCAGCCTCCCTGAGAACTCAGGCTAGAATTTTTATGGATAAGTTGGCAGGCAGGGAGCTAGGGAAAGATGCTGATTGGGGATGAGATTATAGGGCTGTCCATCAAAAACGATGAGTTCGTGTCCTTTGTAGGGACATGCATGAACCTGGAAACCATCACTCTCAGCAAACTGACACAAGAACAGAAAATCAAGCACCACATGTTCTCACTCATAGGCGGGTGTTGAACAATGAGAACACATGGACACAGGGAGGGGAGCATCACACACTGGGGTCTGTTGGGGGGAAATAGGGGAGGGACAGTGAGGGGTGGGGAGTTGGGGAGAGATAGCATGGGGAGAAATGCCAGATATAGGTGATGGGGAGGAAGGCAGCAAATCACGCTGCCATGTGTGTACCTATGCAACAATCTTGCGTGTTCTTCACATGTACCCCAAAACCTAAAATGCAATAATAATAATAAAAAAAGAAATTATAGGGCTGTCGAAAATGATCCTCATGTGCTAAGTCAACCTCTGGCTGGGGCCACAGGACATGTTGAGTCATGACTCACAAGTCCACGTGTCAGGTGGTCACCAGAATGCAGAAGTCTGAAAAACAGTGCAAGAGACCAGTCTTAGGCTCTTCAATAGTGATGTTATCTATAGGAGCAATTGGGAAAGTTACAAATCTTGTGGCCTCCAGCACAGTAAATGATTATAGAAAGGAAAGCCATGCCTACGTCTTAGCAGAATTCAGGCCCCTTTCATGATCCTAATGTTGTGGTCTTTCAATAGACATAAAAAGGTGGTTTTAGATCCTTGAGCAAGGAGAAGGGTAGTTTTAGGGAGGGATTGTTATCATCCGTGCTTCAAAGTTAAACTATAAACTAAATTCTTCCCATGGTTAGCCTGGCCTACACACAAAAGTGAGTAAGGACAGCCAGCGTGTGAGGCTAGAAGCAAGAAGGAGTCAGCCACGCTAGGCTTCTTATGCGCTCATAATCTTTGCAAATTCAGCTTCAATATTGTGAATGTACCTAATGCCACTCAATTGTACATGTATAAGTGGTTAAATGGTAAATTTTATGTTATGTATATTATACCACAATTTTAAAAAGGCAAAAAAAATCAGTGAGTTTGAAGACAGATAATTGAAACTTCCAAAATTGAAATGCAAAAAGAAAATTAACTGGGTGGGTAGGGGGAGGAGCAGAGAATAGAACATCCAAGAACTGTGAGACAGATCAAAAAGTGTAACGTACATGCAATTACCAGAAGGAGCAGAAAGAGAAAGTGGGACTATATTAGTCTATTCTCACACTGCTATAAAGAACTACCTGAGACTGGGTAATTTACAAAGAAAAGGGATTTAATTGACTCACAGTTGCACATGGCTGGGAGGCCTCAGGAAACTTACAGCCATGGCAGAAGGCAAAGGGAAAGCAGGCACATCTTACATGGCAGCAGGAGAGAGAGAGAGAGAGAGAGAGAGAGAGAGAGAGAAGGGGGAAGAGCCACCCACTTATCAAACAAGTAGATAGTGAGAACTCTATCACAAGAACAGCATGGGGGAAACTTCCCCCATAATCCAATCACCTCCCACCAGGTCCCTCCCCTGACATGTAGGGATTACAATTTGAGATGAGATTTGGGTGAGGTCACAGAGCCAAACCATATTAGGGACATAAAGAATCCTGAAGAAATAATGTCTCAGAACTTTCCAAAATTAATAATAGGCAACAAAACACAGACCTAAGAAGATCAGCTAACACCAAAAACCGCCCCCACCCCACACACACACCCTGGACATATCACCCTGGACATATTATACACAAATTGCAGAAACCAAAGACAGAAAATTTTAAAGAAAGCTGCAAGTTATTGAAGGTGGACACCTTAACCACAAAAGATCAAGAGTAAGAATTATAACAAAACTCTTATCATAAACCACGGAAGAAATATTAAAATGAAGCTGAGCACAGTGGCTCACACCTGTAACCTCAGCATTTTGGAAGGCTGAGGCACATAGATGACTTGACGTCAGGAGTTTGAGACTAGCCTGGCCAATATGGGTGAAACTCCATCTCTACTAAAAATACAAAAATTAGCCAGGTATGGTGGCAGGCACCTGTAATCCTGGCTACTCAGGAGGGTGAGGGAGGAGAATTGCCTGAACCAGGGAGGCAGACGTTGCAGTGAGCTGAGATTGCACCACTCTGCTCACTGCAATGTCTATTCAGGGATAAGTGACATGAATAACAGCAATGCCATCAGGCACAGAAGGGAAGAATTGGACAACCCTGTTGTAAGGTAGCTGCAATCCACAGATACTGTGGTTTGAAGGTGGTCTTAGACAATTTAAAAGTGTATGTTGTCAATCCCAGGTAAACCATTAAAAAACATGTTTAGAGAGTGTTAATGATATGTTAAGATAGAGCAAAAATATAATCATGTTAAAACCAGAGAAGGCAGAAAAGAGAAGGAAAGGCTACAAAGAACAAATACAATGAATATATATGTAACAAAATGGTAGGTTTACTCCAACTATATCAACAATTACTTTAAATATGAACACCAGATAAAAGAAAGTGATATTGTACCAGATTTGGATTTTTAAAAATGTAAAAGACCCATCTATATGCTGTCTATAAGAAACACACATTAAATACCCTGACACAAACCGGTGAAAAGTAAAAGTACACAGACAGATATACAATGCTAACACTAAACAAAAGAAAGTGGGAGTAGCTGTATAAATTTGAGACAAAGCTGACATTTTTTTTTTTTGAGACAGAGTCTTGCTCTGGCACCCAGGCTGCAGCGCAGTGGTGCAATCTCTCCTCACTGCAACCTCCACCTCCTGGGTTCAAGCAAGTCTCCTGCCTAAGCCTCCCTAGAAGCTGCGATTGCAGGCATGCACCACTATGCTCGGCTAATTTTTGTATTTTTAGTAGAGACAGGGTTTCATCACGTTGGCCAGAGTGGTTTTGAACTGGTGACCTCAGGTGATTTGCCTGCCTCAGCCTCCCAAGTGCTGAGATTATAGGGAAGAGCCAACATGCCTGGCCTAAAGCTGACTTTAGAACAAGGAAAATTATGAAGGATAAAAAGCATATAATTAGATGATTGTAAAATAGTAGAACATCAAAATATGTCAGGTAAAAACTGATAAATTTGAAAAGAGAATTAGGTAAACCCACTATTATAATCGAAGACTTCGACAGTCCTTTGTCAATAATTGATAGCTCAAACAGGCAGCAAATATGTATGGATATAGATGCTCTGAACAGGACTATCAATCAATTTGGTCTAACTTAATTTGTAACATACTCCAATAGCAGAATACATATTTTTCTCAAGCACATATGGAGCATTCACAAAAACAGACCCACAGCTGGACCATGAAATACACATTAAAAATTGAAAATAATGATAATCATGCAAAGTATGTTCCCATGCAGGCACAAGCCGACAATTCTGAACTCACTGTACATGTACACGGGGATTGAATTTTGAATTAACAAGTAAAGGGATGGTGGATGGCTGATGCAGGAGCCAGGTTTCTCACTGGGGAAGGTGGAGGTCGCAGATAAAAAAGAAGGGAAGGCTACAGTGAAATATATGGTCATGCATTAGAATCAGAGACAGCAGGATGAACTCATGTTTAGCTTAATGATGCCGATGGGTAAATGCAGAAGTAGTAATAAATATATGTGTATATTTGGGTCGGTGTACACACACATATTTCCTAGCTCTGTCTGCTAAAATAGCCTAGAAGCAGTGAAACCCCATAGCAATAAGCCATCCAGCCTCCAGATCTGTAGTAAAAGGAATCAGGGTCTTTGGAGAAATAGCTGATTGTAGAATACACAAGATAAGCCTGGAGCATCTTGTAGTGCCAGAAATTAAGAAAGTGCTTACACACACACACACACACACACACACACACACAATAATGAGAGTATGTCAAAGGGACACAGGCACCAATTGAAAGAGTTTCCAATGGCCAAAGGAATGGTTGGAGTGATTTGAGTAGCAACAGCAAATAATGTGATATTAAGTTATACCCAAAGGATGTATGAGCTGGACTTGGGACTTTCTTCTAGAGCACAGTGAAGAAAGGGGATGAAAAGTAATTTTACCATAGATAAATCTGGCAAAGATGACTGACCTTAGCTAGGCGAATAGGGCCAACCTTAACAGTGGTAAGTCACGTTGAGCTGTCCTTAAAATATGTGGGGAGAATGGTACCTCACCTCTATGGTCTTCCTCCCCAAAACCCAAAAGCCCAGTCTAACTGCAGGAAAAACATCCAACCAACCCAAATTGAGGGGCGTTCTATACAATGCCTGGCCAGTGCATCTCGAAGCTGTCAAACTCATCAAAACATGGAAAGCCTGAGAAAATGTCACAGCCCAAAAGAGAATAAGGAGATGTGACCACTAACTGGAATGTGGTGATTTGGATGAGATCTTGAAACGGAAAAAGGACATTAAGGAAAAACTAGGGCAATCTGAACTAAGTGTGGAATTAAGTTACTAACAATGATGTATCAATACTGGTGAATTAATGATGACAAATGCAGTCGTGTTAATAACAAGGGAAGTAGAAGATGTTAATTACAAGGGAAAAGCGTGAGGAGTGTGTGCAGACTGTACTATATTCGTGAACTTTTTCGGAAACTTTTCTATAAAGTAAAAAAGTATTTAAATATAAGTGTATTTTTAAGTCAGCACTGGTGCCACCCCGCCCTCCCAAAAATGACAACCAAGAACAGCTCTGCGACACTGCTCACCTGTCCTTTATGGCTCCGCACGTGTCACCGGGGCTCCAGCAGGTTGGGGTGATTCCTGCGGCTGGCGTGGGCAGGAACGCAGCCCAACGTGTCAGCATGGCCTCCTCCGCCACCATCTGTCTGGTTAGGTCAGTCAAGAAGCCCAGTTTTCCGCAATGACAGTTAGCTCGAGGTCGGTGTTCACACTGAGAGCTGAGGGAGACTGTTTTATTTATTTATTTATTTTTCTTGATTGCACTTGTCTGAAACAAATAGTTCGCCTCTCGTGGCTTCGGTGTGCTTATTGGCCAAACTCTAGTGGCTGGTTCCCTCCAGCTGCCATAACAGCATCCTACGGACTGGGTGGCTTAAACACAGAAATGTGTTTCTCACATTTCCGGAGGCTGCAGGTCCACAGTTGAGGTGCCAGCAGAGTCGACTCCCTCTGTGGCTTGCAGATGGCCACCTTCTTGCTGCTCTTCCTCTGTGCGCACTCAGCCTGCGGTCCTGTGTCTCTCTGAGTGCCCAAACGCTGTCTTCTTTTAGGACCCCGTCACACCGAATGAGAGCTCCCTCTGAAGTGCTCGCTGTAACCGAGTCACTTCTCCAAAGGCCCCATCTCCAAACACAGCCCCATTCTGAGGTACTGGGGTTAGGGCTTCAACATGTGATTTGGGGGACATACAATTCCAGTCATAATGGTGGCATTTACAGCTAGTGAGCAGTCGCTGTGTGGCTCCTGTGCTTGTTGGCTGGTGGCATTCACATGCCACCCTTGGTTGGCCAGGCAGGCAAGGGGCCAGCTGGGCTGCTGCAGCCAGCGCACTCCTCACATCTTTGGTGATCTTTGATCCTTGAAAAGAAATGGAGCCCGTCCTTTTAAAATAATCAACAGCATTGTCTCAAGGAGCTACTGAACAGACATAGACTGCTCTTAGGACTGAAGACTATTGTATTAGCCCATTCTCACACTTCCATAAGGAAATACCTGAGACTGGGTAATTTACAAAGAAGAGGGCCTGGCACTGTGGCTCGTGCCTGTAATTCCAGCACATTGGGAGGCCGAGGTGGCCGGATCATCTGAGATCAGGAGTTGGAGACCAGCCTGGCCAACATGGTGAAATCCCATCTGTACAAAAATACAAAAATTAGCAGAGCACAGTGGTAGGTGCCTGTAGTCCCAGCAACTTGGGAGGCTGAAGCAGGAGAATCACTTGAATCCAGGAGGCAGAGGTTGCAGTGAGCTGAGATCATGGCACTGTACTCCAGCCTAGTGACAGAGTGAGACTCCGTGAAAAGAAGGAAAGAAAGAAAGAAAGAGAGAAAGAAGGAAGAAAGGAAGAAAGGAAGGAAGGAAGGAAGGAAGGAAGGAGAGAGGAAGGAAGGAAGGAAGGAGAGAGGAAGGAAGGAAGGAGATTAATTGTCTCAGGTTGTGCAGTCTGTACAGCAGGAAGCACGGCAGCTTCTGCTTCTGGGGATGCCTCAGGGAGCTTCAATAATGGTAGAAGGTAAAGGGGGAGCAGGCATGGCACAGAGCCAGAACAGCAAGAGGGTGGGGGAAGGTGCTGCACACTGTTAAACTATCACAGATCTCGTGAGAACTCTATCACGAGAATAGCACCAACATGGATAGTACTAAACCATTCATGAGAAATCACCCCTGTGATCCAATCACCTCCTGCCAGGCCCCACCTCCAACACTGAGGGTTACCGTTAGACATGAGCTTTGGCCGAGATCACAGACCCAAAGCATGTCAGCCATGCACGAAGGTTGCCTTTTGTAGTAGTCTAAGGAGTCCCCGGCCGCGCTGCCTCTGGTGCAGGCCTCTGCTGAGGACTAAGCAGCTGCTGACCGCACAGCCCTCGACGGCACCCAATCCACAGTGGCCCCTCTGTCTTCAACCCTGGCCCATTTGTTTTGAAAAATCTATGTGCTCCACGGAACATCTTTAAACAGCAACCCCAACTTCCTTTTATCTCAAGGATGCCTAAATGGTTGTAAAGGATATACTACCCCATGTATCCTAAAAATCAATATTCGTAAACAAAAAGTGGATATCATGCTTTTAAATTTATTCAACAAAACCTAAGCACCATAGCACTTTGCTGACCATTGTCCACTTGTAAAAAGCAAGCAAGCACTGCTTTCCTTTCACATTGTTTCTTTTTCTCCTTTTTCTTTTTCCCTTCCAGCTCCTCGACAAGACTTTATCATAAAGTCATGTCTTCTGATTGCTCTCTGTCTCACAGGCATTCTCAGGCCAGGCAGTTTAGAGACCCATGGAAGCTGAGCGCCTGCGTCCACCGCGGGGACGTCCACCGTGGGGAGGCGTGCATCGGTCAGCACTGCTCAGTGTCCTGCAGGTGGCTGCAAGGCCGCCGACAGAAAAGGCTGGTCGGGACTCCCTGTGGTGAAGTTAAGGCAAAGAAGCAGAAGAAAAGGCACAGGGGCACTAGTTTCAGGCAGAAATAAACCCGAGGAGGGCAGAGAAGGACTGGCACAGGGATGGTGCTGCTGCCATGGGGAGAAGACAGCATCACGGGAGAGGACGGGAAGAGCCAGGCTCAGGGTGCTGGTAGAAAATGGACAGAAGGAAGCCTAGTTCTAAATGGCATCTTGGCTGGGGCACTCCGTGGCCGTGTTCTCGTGTATGTTTCTGTGCTCGTGGAGAATGAAGAAAGACATGGTACGCACTTTTACAGTGAATATCTGGTGACTGGGGAGAAAAACTTGAAAGTACGTTTCCTAAGAAGCAAGAGTATTTGAGCAATTTAAATTTGGAAGGAGGAAATGATAACAAGAACCGAGAGGTGATGGTCAGTGGGTTAATTACAGCACCGGCGCTGAGCAAATTCAATTTCCGGAGACAAACATAGCCGCTGCCTTGGAGGGAGCTGACAAATTTTCTACAGCAAACACTGACAAATCAATTTCCTGTTACAATCATGCAGGGTTTTATGGACACAAGTTAGAGGCCATGGAACCTACTGTACATGCAATAATAATTGTTATTACCAGGGACTTCCCCATCCTTCCAGCAAGATATCCGGCCAGTGTATCAACTTTACAATGGCAGGATGGGAAAAACATTAAAATTGACCTTAAATAGGGCCTTCACCCCATGAATTAGTGTTTGTACATTTCTAAAAATAGTGCCTGGCTTATAATAAATACTGTATAACAGTTAAATAAGACACAATTATAAAATAAAATACGTAAAGGATAAACTTTTGATCCTTGTACCTTTATAGCAACTAATCAATGTTTCTCACCCTCTACTTATTCTTTGAAGAAGGGCTGGCATTTTGGGCTGAACTGTGTTCCCCTAAAATCATAGGTGGAAGCCCTAACTCCCAATGTGACCATATTGTGTGTGTGTGTGTTTTGTTTGTTTTGTTTTGTTTTGTTTTGTTTTGTTTTGTTTTGTTTGAGATGGAGTTTCACTCTTGTCGCCCAGGCTGAAGTGCCATGGCATGATCTGGGCTCACTTTAATGCCTCCGGGATTAAACGATTCTCCTGCCTCAGCCCCCCAAGTAGCTGGGATTGTCCAATCTCCCCACGGTGGGCCCAGGCACTCAGCCTCCATGCGTCTCTACTGTAAAACTGCCTGGCCTGAGCATGCCTGTAAGATGGAGAGCAATCAGAAGATATGACTTTTGAATAAAGTATATTGTCAAGGAACTGGAAGGGAAAAACAAGAGAAAGGAGAAAACGAAACAACGTAACAGGAAAGCAGCGCTTGCTTCCTTGCTTGCTTTTTACAAGTGGACAATGGTCACCAAGGCATCTGCTACCATGCCAGGCTAATTTTTGTTTTTTTAGTAGAGACAGGGTTTCACCATATTGGCCAGGCTGGTCTCAAACTCCTGACAAGTAATCTGCCCTCCCTGGCCTCCCAGAGTGCTGGGATTACAGGTGTGAGCCACTGTGCCTGGCCAAATGTAACTGTATTTGCAAACAGGGCCTTTATGGAGGTCATTAAGGTTAAATGACCAAAAAATTTTAAAAATAAAAAATAAAACTAAAGAAAATGGTTAAATGAGGTCATAAGGGTTAAGCCCTAATCTGGTAAGACTGGTGTCCCTGTAAGAAGAGGGAGAGACACCCACCTTGGGTGTGCACGGAGGGAAGGCCACATGAGGACTTCGAGAAGATGGGCAGACGGCCAGCTGCAAGCCAAGGAGAGTGGCTTCAGGGAAAACAACCCAGTGGGCACCTTGATCGTGGACCTCCAGCCTCCAGAACTGTGAGCGAATCAACGTCTGCTGTTTAAGCCACCACAGCTGCAGTATTTCATTGTGACAGTCCAACAGACCAAGTCAGTTAGCATCCCCAAAAGCACTCCATCAAGCTTTTTTTTTCCCACTCTCTCTAATTTTTCTTTAAATTCTTCTGTGCCTCTGACCTATGGCTTTAACCATAATCTTAACTGAAGCAGAATCAAAGTATTTTGAATTCATCATGTTTTATTTTTCCAGCATTTTAACAGCTCTCCCCAGCATGATCACTAAGTAATAAGACTGAGTTAAACCAGACTGGGTTCCAACTCCCACCATTTCAATCAACCCAATCTCCCTCAAAAGGTTACTCTACGTTGATTTCATATGCTAATATCTCCATCACAAAGCGGCTCAGGAGAGGTTTCCTCAAACAGGTCCGTGATGTGGAGCCCACACTGAGCAGGCCTGTGCCACTGGCTCCCCCCTCTTTGTGGCAGCAGGGGGAGAAGAGTGGACATGCCCACGGCATGAAGGACTAGCACTCTCTGCAGGCTGGACCAGCCACGGATACGGTGGGGGTCAGGTTCTGGTTCTTGCTGCTGTCCTTCCTAGGAAGGCACCACTGGGAAAGCAGGCTAAAAACAGGGCTGTTGGCCAGGCGTGGTGGCTCACGCCTGTAATCCCAGCACTTTGGGAGGCCGAGGCAGGCAGATCACCTGAGGTCAGGAGTTCAAGACCAGCCTGATCAACATGGAGAAACCCCGTCTCTACTAAATATACAAAATTAGCCAGGCATGGTGGCACATGCCTGTCATCCCAGCTACTCAGGAGACTGAGGCAGGAGAATCTCTTGAACCCAGGAGGCAGAGGTTGCTGTGAGCTAAGATTGTGTCATTGCACTCCAGCCTGGGCAAAAGAGCAAAACTCTGTCTCAAAAAGAAAAAGGAGGAGGAGGAGGAGGAGGGGGAGGAGCAGGAGGAGGGGGAGGAGGAAGAAGAAGAAGAAGAAGAACAACAACAACAACAACAACAGGGCTGTTGAGCAGAAAGCACAGAGGTCCTGAATCTGCTGGAAGACAAGCCCAGGCTCACAGGCAGCCTGCAGGAGGGCTGGGTGGAAGATGCCCTGCCAGGGTGGTGCCTTGGTCAGGCCCATGACAGCCTCATTGTAAGAATGCCCCAAACAAGAATGAGCAGATCGTAGTCTGGATGAGCCAATGGGTATTATTTTCTCATCAAAAGTTGCTCACAGGTTCTGTTAAAGCCTTCCTTAGAAATGGCACTTAGCTGCTTCACCACCTCCATCCTCCAGCCTGGGCACCCAGCAGCCTGGGCATCCAGCAGCCCTGCCCCACAAGTACCATCATCTCCTGAGTGTTAGATCTCTCTCCTACATCCCCCATCCAATGTGACCTCCCTTAAATTCCAAGTTCTCCATGTTGCCTCCCTAGATCAAGAACTTCCGATGCCTTCCTATGACTTCTGGGATCAACCCCAACTTCTTACTGTGGCATTCAAGGCATCTACAGGCTAGCCCACAGGCTCCTCTGTGCTCAGTGGGTCCCAACCTGAGCTCAGTGTCTTCAAACCTTCCCTTCCCACTGTTCCCATCTCCCCCATTTCACAAGTCATTCTAGACTCTCCCAGTCTGTCCAAGCCATCACATCTAGACAAGTTCTATCACTTCATTAATTCTCTAACATTTCTCTCTCTGCTCCTCTGTCATTCCAGCACCACTGAGCTTCAAGACTCCTGTGCTGGCTGGGCACGGTGGCTCAGTAATCCCAGCATTGTGAGAGGCCGAGGCGGGTGGCTCATGAGGTCAGGAGTTCAAGATCAGACTGGCCAACATGGTGAAACCCCATCTCTACAAAAAAATACAAAAATTAGCAGGACATGGTGGCTCGTGCCTGTAATTCCAGCTACTTGGGAGGCTGGGGTAGGAGAATTTCTTGAACGGGGACCCAGGAGGCAGAGGTTGCAGTGAGCCAAGATCACGCCACTGCACTCCAGCCTGGGCTGCAGAGCAAGACTCCATCTCAAAATAAAAAAAGTTTAAGAAAAAGACTCTTGTGCCATCTCTGGGGCCGTGGTTGCCTCTAGTGGGCTTCCTGCCTCTGATTCAGCATCCTTCAGTCACCTGCACACTTTAGCCACAGCACTCCCCATGCAGAGCCTTCCAGTGACTCTCCCACCAGCCTCAGGGTCTCAATGCTCAGGCCTGGGCAACTGCACTGGAGTACCTGAGGAGCTGCCTAGGAGCCACAGAGCTGCAGACTCACCTGCACCTCCTGGACAGAATCTCCGGCCAGAGAGCTCTTGATTTAGCAAACTCCTCAAGAAAGCCCGTTTCTTTAGGCCACTCTTTGGCCTACAAGCTAAGAATGGTTTGTATATTTTTTAATACTAGAATAAATCAAAATAATTATTTCATGATGTAAAATGCTTTGAATTTAGGCTTCCTCATAAAGCATTATTGGAACATGGCCATGTCATTTGTTGATGTGTGATCTATAAATGCCTTCGTGTTACAACAGCAGAAGGGAGTATTTGCAACAGAGACCGCACGGCCAGAAAGCCTAAAATATGTAGTATCTGGCTCTTTACAAGAAAAGCTTGCTGGCCCCTGAACTAGAGGATGAAGCTCCTGCAGATTAAGTGAGATGGTATGTAAAACACCCAGTACCTCAGTGCCACACAAATGCCCAGTCAGGGATGCCAAGGGAATCCCATCCTGGCAGTGACCCTGCCCCAGCCTGCTGTTTCTTAAGCTCCTCCACTCACCGTGGTAATCTCAACTCTACTCATTCGCCATCCTGCCTGCCACTTCCAGTTCATGGAAAGCCCCTCCTCCACCCAGCCTTCCTTGCTCTTCCCACCCCAAACCTGCCCTAGCTGTAGTTCCAACAGTATTTTGTTTATAGCTGTTTGTATAGAGCCATTCATAGCTGGTCACGTGCTTGTTTTTCTTTCTTGAGACAAGGTCTCACCCTGTCACCCAGGCTGGAGTGTGGTGCTGCCATCACGGCTCATTGCAGCCTTGACTTCCTGGACTCAAGTGATTCTCTCACCTCAGCCTCCCGAGTAGCTGGAACCGCAGATGCATACCACCATGCCTGGCTGATTTTTGTATTTTTTTGTAGAGATGGGGTTTCGTCATGTTGCCCAAGCTGGTCTTGGACTCCTGGGCTAAAGTGATCCACCCACCTCGATCTCCCAAACTGGTCACATTGTGTGACACGTGCTTATTATGTATTATTGTGTGTACATGCCTATGAGCTTCCCAGGAGAAAGGTAAGTGTCCTACAGCTCCTGGCATATTGCATCAAGCTGAGATGCTGCCCAAGAAATGGAAGTTGGATGTTTGCACAGGTGAATGGATGGATGAATGGATGGATGGATGATGAATGTATGGATAAATGGATGGATAGGTGGGTAAATGGATGGATAGATGAATGGGTGGATGAATGGACGGGTGGATGAGTGAGTGGATGGATGATTGGATGGGTGGATGGATGGATGCATGGTGGATGAGTGAGTGGGTGGATGGATGGATAGATGGATGGATGGTTGGATAGATGGATAAACGGATGGATAGGTGGGTGGACAGTTGGATAGATGAATGGGTGGATGAATGGATGGGTGGATGGGTGGATGGGTGAGTGGGTGGATGGTTGGATGAGTGAATGGATGGATGATTGGATGGGTGGATGGATGGTTGGATGGTAGTAGAGAAGTCAAACTTGAGTTCCTTGGGTATGCCCATCAGAAGCACAAGTAAAGGACCCCAGCCCAATCCTCAGGGAGGAATCTCCAGCACTTTGCTCATACAACTTTTTCTCCCATCAATAAGATGGAACAGGCTTTTTTGGCCTCCTGGGGCTCCATCAATTCCTGCCAACCTCAGGCTGCTGAGTAACGACAACAGTGACTCAGGGTCAGGGTGACAGGGAAGAGGGTGTAGGAAGTAAATCATCTCATAAGTTTCTGTCTACCCTTCCACACAGATCCCTGGGTCTCTCTGAGGACAGCATAAACTTGATTAATAAAGGCTGATCAGCCAGGCATGGTGGCTCATGCCTTTAATACCAGCACTTTGGGAGGCCGAGGCAGGCAGATCACAAGGTCAGGAGTTCGAGACCAGCCTGGCCAACATGGTGAAACTCCATCTCTACTAAAGATAGAAAAATTGGCCAGGTGTGGTGGCAGGTGCCTGTAATCCCAGCTACTTGGGATTACAAGAGGCTGAGGGAGGAGAATTGCTTGAACCTGGGAGGCAGAGGATGCAGTGAGCTGAGATCGAGCCACTGCACTCTAGCCTGGGTGACACAGTGAGACTTAAGTTATATATACATATATACATATATATATATATATATATATATATATATATATATATTTTTTTTTTTTTTAAATAAAGGTTAATTAATGGTCCACATCCACTGCTACAATCCAGGGATGAATGATCAAGTGTCAAACAAACAATATAGAAAGGGGCTGGTGCTGAGGGAGGGGAGAGAGTTCCTAAGGGTTCCAGAAACTTCCCAGCCAGAAGCACAAGTGCAAAAGACTTCAAGTTTCTTTGGACCGACAGCCCCTTGGAGCCTGGAGCAGGGCTTGCCTTCTCTGACTTTCTTTACACACTGAGCTTGGTCTAAGGGCAAAGAAGGTGAGAAGTATAGGATGAGAAGAATGAGGAGCTGTATTTTATGAAAACTCTGATCTAGGAATAACCATTGCCTCTTTTACTGAGCACCTCCACATCCTGGCCCAGAGCGTGCGCTTGCTGTCTCTTAGCAACTGCCTTGCAAGGTAGCTGTGCTTAGCTCCATTTTGGGCTCAGAGGTTGTGGGACATAGGTCCCTGACATGCTCCAACATCTGACTCTTCCTCCAGCCAAGGAACGTGCCATCTGGTCACCCAGCCACAGCGGATGCTTCAGCCCCGGCCCGACACAGCAGGAATTAGGTGGAGGCTGGGGTCCAACTCTGCCTGTGCTTGGGCAACAGGGAAGAAAAAGTCCTCACGCAAGTCCACGGTCAACACCTGGGAGCACTGAGGAGGTGAGCCTGCTGTGTGTCTTTCCTGGTGCCACACGCCGGCTCCTCTGCATCCCTCCGGCGCCCATGCATGCATTCTCCCACACATGCAGTCTCTCTAACATGCTGAGTCCTCACAGCTTCCCCTCAGGCTCAAAGGGGAACGGTGTCAGGCTTCATAAATGCTCAGCACCCCTGCCCAGTGTGGCACGTGCCACTCAGGAGGCAGGTGACACTTGTCCCCTCATGGTGAATGGTCAGAAAACAGCACACTGAGGGGGAAGCCGAAGGAAACGGGGCCATGGGCACATCTCTGCTGGACAAGTTCTGACCACCAATCAAGACAAGATTTGTTCCCGGGGAATTCCCAGGCCACAGAATTGGCAGGACATGCCTGTTTACTGCCACCCGGACTCCTTAAGGGTCACCTCTGGCCATGTGGAGTCTGTTTACTAAGTGGGCTTGTAAGGTAAAAGCAAGAAGCCCTGCCAGGGAAGAAGCGTTCATCACCCAGCTGTCACGTGGGCCTCAGGAGGGTCTGCAGACTCCAGGGCTGCTCAGAAAGGATGTTAGCTTCCTCAGGAGGACGGGTCAGGTGTGGGAGCCTGTCTCAGCCAGAGGCAGCAGTCAGCAGGCCTGTGGCCAGGTCCCAGGAACCCCTGCACCTGCCCC
This sequence comes from Cebus imitator, assembly GCF_001604975.1. Taxonomy (NCBI): domain Eukaryota; kingdom Metazoa; phylum Chordata; class Mammalia; order Primates; family Cebidae; genus Cebus; species Cebus imitator. Next base: position 532,534 of record NW_016107950.1, on the reverse strand, counting down.
GTGCTCTCCTGGGCTGCTGCACAGGCAGCTAACATTTTTATAACAGTTTTCTTGAGATATAATTTGCATGTCATACAATTCACCCCTTTTAAAAAAATAAACATCTTCTTGAATACCAAAAAAAAAATCACCCCTTTAAAGTGGATAATTTAATGACTTTTAGTCTATTCACAGAATTGAACATCCCTCTCAGTTAGTTCTTGTATGTAATTTTAGAACATTTTCTTCCCTTAAAACACACACACACACACACACACACACACACACACACACACACACACTCTCCATTCTTTCTTCCCCCAGCCTATAGCTACTACTAATCTATTTTCTGCCTTTGTAGATGTGCCTATTCTGAGTATTTCATACAAATGGAATCATACAATAGATGGTTTTTTGTGACCAAAAAAGCGAGTATAATGTTCTCAAGATTCACCTATGTTGCATGTGTTGGTAATTCATTACGTTTTATGGCTGAATAATATTCTATTTTATAGAGATGCCACACTTTATCCATTCATAAACTGATGGATATTTGTGTTGTTTCTGCTTTTTGACTATTATGTATCATTCTGCTATGAATATTCATGTATAACTTTTTGTATGAACATATGCTTTAATTTCTCTTGGGTTTATACATATAAGTGAAATTGTTAGGCCAAATGGTAACTCTGTTTAATATTCTGCCAAAGTGTTTTCTAAAACAGCCGCACCATTGCACTTTCCCAACATTGCACTTTCCCAACAGCAGCGTATGAAGGCGCCGGTTTCTCCACAGCCTTCCGATCACTTATGCTGGCCGTGCTAGTGGGCGTGGAATGCTATCCAATTGCGATTTTCATTTGTATTTCCCTAATGACTAGGATGTTGTGCTTATTACCCACTTGAAGAAATGCTTATTCAAACCTTTGCCTGGTTTTAATTGAGCATTTTGTCTTCTTACTGTTGAGTTTCAAGAGTGTTTTTAAATATATGTTGGTTACTAGACCCTCATCAGATAGATATTTTGCAAATATTTTTCTCTCTTTCTCTTTTTTTTTTTTTTTTTTTTTTTTGAGAAGGAGTCTCACTTTGTCGCCCAGGCTGGAGTGCAGTGGTGAGATCTTAGCTCACTGAAACTTCCACTTCCCAGGTTCAAGCGATTCTCCTGCCTCAGCCTCCTATATTTTTCTCATTTAGTGGGCTATCTTTTCACTTTATTGATGGTGTTCTTTGATGCACAAAAACTTTCTATTTGATGACATTCAGCCTATCTATTTTGTTTTGTTTTGTTGCTTATGCTTTGGGTGTCATATATAAGAAACCATTGGTTAACCCAAGTTCATGAAGACTTGCTCTTATATTTTCTAAGAGTTTGATAGCTTTAGATCTTGCATTTATGTCTATGATCCACGTAGAGGGAATTTTTGTATATGGTCTGAGGTAGGATATAGCATTATTCTTTTGCATATGGACATCCATTGTCTCAGCACCATTTTTTGAAAAGATTATTCTTTCCTTCATCAAATTGTCTTTGCCCACTTGTCAAAAGTTAATTCGCCATAATTGTAAAGGTTTCTATTTGAACCTGTGGTTCCATTTGATTCCATTTATGTTGTGTCTCTCCCTATATCAGTAACACATTGTCTTGATTGCTGCAGCTTTGTAGTAGGTTTGCAATAGGGCAGTATGAATTTTCTTTCAAAATTGTTTTGGCTCTTCTGGAACCCTAACTTTCCATACAAACTTCATATTCAACTTGTCAATTTCTTCAAAAAAGCTAGCAGAGATTTTGATAGAGATTTCGAAGAATCTGTAGATCGTCTGGAAAGCATTTCCATCTTAACAATATTAAGTGTTCCAACTCATGAACATAGGATGTCTTTCCATTTATATCTCTTTAATGTCTTCCAACAATGTTTTATAGTTATCAATGTACAAGTGTTGAACTTCTTTTATTAAATTTATCTTTATTTTCTTCTTTTTGAGGCTGGGCAGCAAATTTTTAAGGAAAAGAAGCAGTAGACACTGGGACTGAAGGCCGTAAGGAAGCAGATGCTGCATTTCACTCCACCTGCCAAGCTGCTCTCCTCTTCCAGGTGATTTACAGAGAACAGGACTTTACACATTGTCAGACACTCTCCATTAGAGCCATTTAGTGGGTGTCAAATAATATTTTATTATGGTTTCACTTGGCATTTTTCTGTGACTAATGAGGCAAAGCATATTTTTAGGTACTTCCGAGCCATCCACACTTCCTCATCTGTGAAATGCCTTTTCATACCTTTTATCCACTTTTTTCTATATTCTTATTGATTTTTATAAATTCTTTATGCATTCTGGACACTAATTTATTATTTTATCCCTATCTATGGCTTGTCTTTTTGTTTTTTATTCTAGTTTATAATGATATCAAAATCATCAGTATTTTTGTATAAGATTTGTGCTTTTGTGTTTTGCTTATAAAATCCTGACTCATTACAAATTTATAAATATAGCCTCCTGTCATTTCTTCTGTGAGTTTCAAATGTGGTTTGTTACACTTAGGTCTTTAACCCACATGCAATTTGTTTTTGATCATGATTTAAAGCAAAGATCCAATTCTACTTTAGTTTCTATAAGGGCAACCAATTGTTCCAGAAAATTGATTTACCAGCCCATACTTTCCCCATGGATCTGCACGCTCTGTTACAAACCAGGTCTGCATATGTCGGGGGGGCTGCTACTGGGTTTGGTTCCTTGGTCAGTTTTTCCCCTGTGCCAGTACATTCTGCCTTAATTATGACATCTTGTCATCTGTTAAGCAATGCTTCCTATCTTGTTCTTTATTTTTATAGTGGTCGTGGCTCATCACTCTTTGATATAAATTGTAGAATCAATTTGACAAGTCTCCCCCTAAAAGCTGCTTGGATTTTAGTAGTATGCACATGAATTTGAAGAGAATTGACATTTTTCACATATGTTGCTCCATTTATATAAATTTTCTTTAATGCGTTTCTTTTCAAATAGTTTTGCCATTTTCTCTATGAAGGACTGCATCCATTTTACTTTTTATTCACAGAAACCTTATGTATTTTGTTGCTATTATAAGTGAAATTTAAAAAATACAAATTCCAAGTTTTTCTTGCTAGGGCATTTTCATTTCAGGAGGGCTCAAACCCTACAGTGTGAAAAAGAACCACTGGCTTGTGTGGCCTGGCAGCTCTGCCTCCCGCTGCACTGGGAGCCCCAGGGTCAGGCCACCCTCATCCCAGCAACTACCCGTCCTTGCCTGCTTAGCGGCCAGGGGCCATCTCAGGGCAGCTTGACTGCTGGCTTCTGTGACTGTGGCTGGTTACACTTCTTGTTGGGTCGTTGATTCAGTGTGAGGACAGCAGCTCCCAGGGGCCACTGGGTGCTATAAACTGTGACCAGGAAGCGAATGGCAGGGTTTCCCTACAGCAGGAGAGGTTCAGAAAAGACCGTGTGGTCAGAGGCACCCGGGAGTAACCCACAGGCCAAGGGACAGAGCAAGTGTGCCGTGGGGCCAAGTGTCTACAAGAGCATGCCCTCCCTCCTTCTCCGAGCAGAGGGCTAGGTCATCAACACTCCCGCCCAGGACTGAGAAGTTCATCAGGATGAATGACTTACAGTGCTAAAACTGGGAAATCCCAGGCAAGCTGGGACAAGCTGGTACCCCCACAAGAAACACGTGCTGAACAAGATGAGTCCACAGAACCAGCTACAAAATTTATGCAAAGCCTCACATGTGGGACCATTTGTGCTGACCCAGGCTTTAACCTATGAAGCCAGCCGGTCCTACCTGTCCCTGCTCTCCAGACGTGTGACAGCTCATGGGCATGGGTGGGAACAGTGTAAGCCCCACATCCAGATGAAAGGAAGGATGACTGCTGGAAAAGCAGGTCCCCATGGCGATGGCCCATTGATCCCTGTGGCAGGCCCTGCTGGGACCTGTGCTGGCTCCCATTCCTTCAGTCTCTGAATTAGTCTACCCTTTCTTCCAAGTCCTTCCCCCCAGTGCCCAGGCCCATCTCTCCATTGTGTAGGCCAGTGGTTCTCACACGTAACAAAAGCACCAGAAGACTATATGACAGGCTGTATGCAGCCCGAATGCTAAAATATTTACTTTCTGGTCCTTCACATAAAGCTTGTCAACCCTGGCCTACAGCAGTGACTCAACACCATTGCAGCCCCACCCCAGAGTGTGGGGAAGAGCCAGGCTGCAGGGTGCAAAGCACCAGGTCACTTCCTGCTGACTGTGGCTGCCAGACCACTTAAACACTGGGCCTTCCACAGCCTTCTCCTCTGTCACCTCTACAGGTGTGCTCGCCTCTCTCCCCCTCCCACTCTGCATTCCTGAGCTCTGCAGGGCTCTGTATCCTCTTACAGGGGAGTCAGGCATGGGGAAGGGGTGGCTGGCAGAGAAAGCCCAACCCACGACCCTTCCGTCCTCCAAGGCCCTGAAAGCCATGCATTTTCATTGATTAACCTGTCTACTGGGGACCCAAGCTAGACCTGCCTCTGGGGGCTTTTCTTTTCTTTCTTTCATTCATTGTTTGTTTGTTTCTTTTTTTTTTTTTTTTTTTTTCAGACTGAGCTCTTGTTGCCCAGGCTGGAGTGCAGTGGCTCGATCTCGGCTCACTGCAACCTCCACCTCCCGAGTTCAAGCAAGTCTCCTGTCTCAGCCTCCCGAGTAGCTGGGATTACAGGTACCTGCCATCACACCGAGATAATTTTTGTGTTTTTAGGGACGGGGTTTCACCATGTTGTAGGGACGGGGTTTCACCATGTTGGCCAGGCTGATCTCGAACTCCTGACCTCAGGTGATCCACCTGCCTCGGCCTCCCAAAGTCCTGTGATTACAGGTGGGTGTCACTGCGCCAGGCCTTTCTGGGGTCTTTTCATGAGGGTGTGTAGAATGTCAGTAAAAGGTTTCTTCTTCAGAGCCCTCCTCGTGCTACATGAGCTGGGCAGGGTGGATAGGGCGTGGGTCCCTTGCTGCCTGTGGCCCTGACTCCCAGCCACCGCAGGGCCTGACGTGGCGCAGTCCCCCTGCCGCATGAAGGCTCCTGCTCTCCCCACCAGCGGAAAGCCGCTCTCTGCTGCCAGCAGAGGACGCGCGGAGCCGCCTCTCCGGAGACTCTCCGCTGCTGGGTCTCAGGACCCGCAGCCGGGCGCAGGGCGGGCCACACAGGGCCCCGCGCCTCCCACGGCCTCCGCAGCCTTGCATCCGGAAGGCTCCCGGGCTGACCGCGCGAAGGGCTCGCGCTGCCTCTGACACCGGCTCGCCAGGGACTGGGCATCTGTCCTGGGCCGCTTCATCTCACCGAGAGCGGGATCGGCTTTCCTAGCGGCGGGGAGGACCGGGACCGGTGTGGCAGGCGCAGGACTGGCTTCGCCCCCGTCGCCCTGCAGGCGGGTCCCCGGGGACGCGCCACGGCACACTGCTTGCTGCCAGCTAGAGCGACACAAGGCGTCTTCATTCCTCAGGCCGAGGCGGCCGAACGCCTTCGCTTTGGCAGAGGATTAGCACCAGCTGCGAGTCCGCTCGAGCAGCGCCCCCTGGCACGCCCCGCAGTCAGCTGCGCGCCCCCGGGAGGGCGCCACGGGAGGGCGGCCCGAGATCCCGGCTGGTGGCCCCCTCAGCGCCACGCGGGGGCGCAGCCTCCAGGGCCGGGACGGAGGGCGCGCCTTCCCCGCTGGGCAGAGGCCGTGGCCGGACCTAGGGCTGGGACCAATGCGCTGGGCCTTCCTCGGCCCACTGTTCTGCGGAGGCCACGCGGCTGGCGACAGCAGCCACCCAGCCCGGAAGCAGCCGTTCCGAGCGCAGGGACACCAAGAGCCCCGCACCCCGCCTGTGCTCCTGAGGCTGGGAACGGTGCTGCAGGCAGGAGGGGTCACCGGTGGGGGTGCCACTGGAAGGCCTGGGCGGTCACACCGACCAGCTGACACACTAAGTGCCGGGTACACCGCGGAACAATGGCAAGAGCTGCTCAGACTGCATTTAAAAATTTTTCTCACCACGAGAGACAGAAAGTAGGGAAGGGCACCTTGCTTGGCCAAGGCCGCCCTCACTGAGTCAGCTGGCATTCCCACAACTCCATGAGTCCCCAAAGGGCTTGTCAGAACCCAGCGGCACCCTTGTACTGGAAACGTCCTGCGTCCTCCTCAGGGGCCTTATTTGGAACAGAGAGCAGATCAACCGCACTACCACCCTTCCACCTGCCTTCCACATGTGTCAGGGTGGCAGGAATGGGGAGCCTGGCAGTGGGGTGGCGGCAGCTCTCATTCTGCACCTGCCAGTGACAGCCCACCTCCCACTTTAAAACAGGACATTCTGAGTCCTGATTCCACATCTTCAAAAGGTCGTGGCAAGGGGGAATGGGCCTTCCCCTGAACTGTGGCTGTGAACACATTTCAAGCATAGCTGCTACACACCGCCCTGCCCCATGCCCCTGCTCTCAGCCCCCCGCCCAAGCTTCTCCAGACTCTGCCAGGCTCTGACCCCTTCCCTGCACTCGCATGCCCATCCCTGCTGTGAGCAAACAGACCCGTGGCATCCCTGAGAGAGAGATGGACAGCACCCCTGGACAGGAGGGCAGGCGTATGAACATCCATTGCTGGAGAAGCTGGGAAGAGGGCTGACCAGGTGCACCGTGTAGACAGACAAGGCTGCAAGTGATGCTGGTCCCCAAGGTGTCAGGTGTGAGTCATCCCAAAAGGACCCTGCCTAAGAGGGTGGCCTGCCTAGGAGGAGCCTTCTGGGGACATAGCAGGGCCAGGAGTTGAGAAACAGGAGGTTGCCCAGAAAGTGTGTATACAGCTTAGGGAAAGTACAGAGGGGTGAGCCCCGTACCTCCCCAAAGAAGACCACAGATGCCCAAGCCCCTCTCCCCCACGCCATCAAACCCACCATGACAGGGATGACATTGAATAGCCAAGACAGAAGCCCCACAGCCTCCGCTAAACAGAAGAGCCTGGGCTTTCCCTGTCACTCCATCTGGTCCATGACCCGCACTGCGCTCCACCCACCCGCTGCTCGCACCAGCCTGGCAAAGTCAACCTCAAAGGGCATGAAGGCATACACCTCGAATGCCTTTCCCAGACTGGGTTGGGCAGGTGAGGAGCTCAGCCTAGGAGCTCCGATTGGATAATGGAACAAACATTCAAATTTTGATTTAAACTGGACTTTGCTTCCTTGTATGTTTGGTCTTTCCAACTTCTATAATAGTTTTCAAATCTGCAGAAAAGCTGAGTTAGTACAAAAAGCACTAGGACACTGCCCTCCACTCCTTTAAGGAGGTTAAAGACACATACTAACAACTACAAAACACTGCTGAAAGGAATTTTAGAAGACTTAAATAAGTGGAAAGACCTCCGTGTTCATGGATGAGGAAGCTTAATATTGTGAAGCTGTCCCTACTGCCCAAAGTGGCCTTTAGATTCAACCCAGTCTCTATCAAAATTCCAACAGTCTGTTTTTCAGAAACGAACAAGTCCATCCTCAAATGCATATGAAATTTCAAAGACCCCTGAATAGCCAAAGCAATCTTGAGAAAGAACAAAGAGGACTCACACATCCCACTATCAAAATCTACTACAGAGCCAGCATTATTAAAACAGTGTGGTACTGGCATAAGATTGGCATCAGCACAATGGAATGGCATAGACAGACCAGAAATACACTCAGACATTTACAGACAACTGACTTTCAACTAGAGGACCAAGTCCATTCAGAGAGGAGAGAATAGTCTCTTCCACAAACAGTCCAGAGACAACTGGATTCCCATGTGAAAATGAATGAAATTGACCCTCTACCTCATACCATAAGTAAAAATTAACTCAAAGCAGATTAACGGAAGCGAAAACCATAAATCTCTTACAGAAAAATATGGAGTAAATCTCCGTGACCTTAAATTTGGTGATGGATTCTTAGATATAACACCAAAAGCATGAACAACAGAGAAAAAATAAAGTGGACTTCATCCAAATTAAAAACTTCTATGCATCAAAAGACATTATTAAGAAACCTAAAGGCAGGCTGGGAGTGGTGGCTCATACCTGGTAATCCAGCACTTTGAGACGCCAAGGCAGGAGGACAGTTCGAGCCCAAGAGTTCAAGATCAGCCTGAGCAACATATCGAGACTCTGCCTCTACAAAAAAAAAAAATGTTTTTAATTCGCTGGACCTGATGATGTGCTTTTATAGTCCCATCTATTAGAGAGGCTGAGGCAGGAGGATTGCTTGAGTCCAGGAGTTAAGGATGCAGTGAGCTATGATTGTGCCATTGCACTCTAGCCTCAGAATGGAAAAACGTCAGAAAGGCAGAAAAACAGAAAGAAGGAAGAAAGAAAGAAAGAAAAAGAAAGAAAGAAAAAGAAGAAAGAAAGAAAGAGAGAGAGAGAGAGAGAAAGGAAGGAAGGAAGGAAGTTAGGAAGGAAGGAAGACTGGAAAGAAGGAAGGAAGGAGGGAGGGAGGGAGGGAGGGAAGGAAGGAAGGAAAGGAGGGAGAGAAAGACAGTTATCAGCATAATGGAAAAAAAATATTTAAAAATCGTAAATCTGATAGAGTTTAATATTCAGAATACATAAAGAACTCTTATACTTAAAAACAAAAAGACAACCCAATTTAAAAATGGACATAGGGCTGGGCGCGGTGGCTTACGCCTGTAATCCCAACACTTTGGGAGGCTGAGGCGGGCAGATCATGAAGTCAGGAGACTGAGACTATCCTGGCCAACATGGTGAAACCCCATCTCTACTAAAAATACAAAAAATTAGCTGGATGTAGTGGTGTGTGCCTGTAATCCCAGCTGCTCGGGAGACTGAGGCAGGTGAATCGCTTGAATCTGGGAGGTGGAGGTTGCAGTGAGCAGAGATCAAGCCATTGCACTCCAGGCTGGGTGACAGAGGAAGACTCGGTCTCAAAAAAAAATGAAACATATTTATCTGTAGATGCCTCATATCAAATGGTGCTACTTGTAAATAGTGCAT
>NW_016107950.1:514820-521403 GCF_001604975.1 Cebus imitator | reverse complement strand
TGTTTTTCAGCTCCATTAATTCACTTATATTCCTCTCTAAATTGTGTATTCTTGTTAACATTTTGTCAAACCTTTTTTCAAAGTTCTTAGTTTCTTTGCATTGGGTTAGAACAAGTTCTTTTAATTCCCAGAAGTTTCTTATCACCCACCTTTTGAAGCTTGCTTCTGTTAATGGAAGCAGTCCTTCTCCATCAGGCCTTGTTCCATTGCTGATGAGGAACTGTGATCCCCTGTAGACGGAGAGGCGTTCTGATTTTGGGTATTCTCAGCCTTTTTAGGCATTTTCTTCCCTTCGTTATAAATTTATCCATCTGTGATCTTTATAATTACCATCTTTATAATTGGGTTTCTGAGTGGACGTCCAACTTGTTGATTCCCAGTGCTAAAATCTGAGCGACCCACTGCGCTGGCCAAAACAGCGGCGTTATGATTGATGGTGCTTTTCTGACTCTGCACCAAGAACCACCACACCAAGGCAGTGGCAAAACCGCCTCGCCGGCCACAAGAGTCGCGCTGGTGACCCATGGGGCTCCTCCGCTGGGAATCTCCTGGTCTGTGAGCAACAATAATTCGTCTGAAAGTGTGGCATCCTCTTGTTCTCTGCGCTTTCACTGGGAGCTACAATCCCGAGCCGCTAGTGATCAGCCATCTTGGATCTCTCAGGGGTGAAGAATTCTGTAAATATTCACTGAGTTTACTTATTCTAGGTCTGAGTTCAAATCATAGATGTCCCTGTTAATTTTCTATCTCGTTGATCCGCCAAATATTAACAATGTGGTGTCAAAGTCTCCCGCTATTATTGTGTGGTAGTCCAAGTCTCTTTATAAGTCATTAAGAACTTGTCTTATGTATCTGGGTGTTCCTACATTGGGTGCATATATATTTATGATCATTGACTCCTGTTGTTGCATTGATCCTTTTACCATTATGTAATGTCCTTCATTGTTTATTTTAGTCTTTGTTACTATTTGTTACTATTAAAGTCCATTTTGTCAGAGATGAAAGTTACAACTCCTGTTTTCTTTTTTTCTTTTTTTTTTCTCTCCATTTGATTGGCAAGTCTTCCACCAACCCTTTGTCTTGAGTCTTTGTGTGTCCTTGCTTATGAGATGGATCTGGATACAGTGAACCGATGGGTTTTGACTTTTTATTCAGCTTGCCTGTCTGTGTCTTTGATTGGGGCATTTAATCCATTTAAATTTAGGATTAATATTGATATTTGTGAGTTTAATATTGTCATTTAATGCTAGATGGCTATTTTGCCCACTAGTTGATATATATTATTCATTATGGAGATACTCTTTACCTTTTGGTAAGTTTTTAGGATGACTGATACTGGTTGTTCCTTTCCACGTGTATTGCTTCTTTCAGAAGCTCTTCTAAAGCAGGCCTGGTGGTGATGAAATCTCTGAGTGCTTGCTTGTTCGTGAAAAATTTTGTTTTTCCTTCATTTATGAAGCTTAATTTGGCTGGATATGAGATTCTGGGTTGAAAATTCTTTTCTTTGGGGATATTGAATATTGACCCCCACTCTCTTCTAGTTTGTAGGGTTTCAGCTGAGAGATCAGCTGTGAGTCTGATAGACTTCCCTTTATGAGTAACCCAACCTTTCTCTTTATCTGCCCTTAGAATTTTCTCCTTCATTTCAACCCTGGTGAATCTAATGATTATGTGTGTTGGGGTTGCTCTATTTGAGGAATATCTTTGTGGTGTTCTCTGTATTACCTGAAGTTGAGTATTTTTCTGCCTTACTAGGTTAGGAAAGTTTTCCTGAATAACATCCTGAAGAATATTTTCCAGCTCAGATTCATTCTCTTCATGACATTCAGGTACACCTATCAAACGTAAATTAGGTCTTTTCACATAGTCCCATATTTCTTGGAGACTTTGCTCATTCCTTTTTACTCTTTCTTCTCTAATCTTGTTGTCTCGTTTCATTTGATTAAGTTGGTCTTCGACCTCTGATATCCTTTCTTCTGCTTGATCAAGTCGACTGTTAAAACCTGTGCATACTTCACGGAGTTCTCGTATTGTATTCTTCAGTTCCATTAATTCACTTATATTCCTCTCTAGATTGTCCATGCTCATTAGGATTTCATCAAACCTTTTTTCAAGGTTCTTAGTTTCTTTACATTAGGCTAGAACGTGCTCTTTTAACTCACAGAAGTTTCTTATTATCCACCTTCTGAAGCCTAAATCTGTTAATGGAACGCACTCGTTCTCCATCAGGCCTTGTTCCCTTGTTGATGAGGAACTGTGATCCCCTGTAGAGGGAGAGGCATTCTGATTTTGGGTATTCTCAGCCTTTTTACGCTGGCTTCTTCCCATCATTGTAAATTTATCCACCTGTTGTCTTTGTAATTACCGACTTTGAAATTAGGTCTCTGAGTGGACGTCCAACTTGTTGATTCCCAGCGCCGGAATCTGAGCAACCCACTGTGCCGGCCAAAACAGCGGTGTTAAGATTCGTGGTGCTTTTCTGCCCGGGAATCTCCGGTCTGGCTTCCTTCTTGAGTCCCTTTTTCAATCAGCTAATAGGCCTGATTTGGAGCTCTGCCTTCCCGGAGCTCCAAACGTTGACCAAAAGGGGACCCAGTCCCATTTACTCTGCACCAAGAACCGCCACTCCCAGGTGCCGACAAAATCGCCGTGCCAGCCACAAGAGTCGCGCTGGCGACCCGTGGGGCTCCTCTGCTGGGAATCTCCTGGTCTCTCAGCAACAAAACTTCATCTAAAAGTGTGGCGTCCTCTCGTTCTCTGCACTTTCACTGGGACCTACAATCCTGGGCTGCTAGTAATCAGCCATCTTGGATCTCTCTCCAAATAGACATTTCTCTGAAGAAGAGGTCCAAATAAGTAGCAAGCACATAAAAACATGCTCAACATTATTAGTCATTAGGGAAATGCAAATCAAAACCACTAGGAGACGCCAGGTGTGATGGCTCATGCCTGTAATCGCAGCAGTTTGGGCGGCCAAGGTGGGTGGATCACCTGAGGTCGGAAGTTTGAGACCAGCCTGCCCAACATGGTGAAACCCTGTCTCTACTAAAAATACAAAAATTAGCTGGGTGTGGTGTCGGGTGCCTGTATTCCCAGCCACTTGTGAGGCTAAGGCAGGAGAATCACTTGATCCTGGAGGCAAAGGTTGCAGTGAGCTGAGATCACGCCATTGCACTCCAGCCTGGGTGACAAGATCAAAACTCCATTTCAAACAACAACAACAAAACCCAAAAAGCACAATGAGATTCCATTTCATCCCTGCTAGGGTGGCTATAATTAAGAAAGGGAAAATAAATGTTGGTAGGGGCATGGAGAAATTGGAACCCTGGTATATTGTTGGAAAATGGTGCACCTGCTATGAAAAACAGTTTGACAGTTCCTCAAAAAGTTTAACATAGAATTACCATACAACTCAGTAATTCCACTCCCAGTACCCCAAAGAATTAAAAACAGGGGCTCAAACAGATCCTTGTGTGTTAACGCTCATTGCAGCCATATTCACAATAGCTAAAAGAAGGAGGCAATCCAAGTGTCCATTGACAGATGAATGGATAAGCAAAATGTGACACAGACATACAACGGAAAGTTATTCAGCCTTAAAAAGGAAGGAAATTCTGGCTGGGGGTGGTGGCTCATGCCTGTAATCCCAGCACTTTGAGAAGCACAGGCGGGTAGATCACCTGAGGTAATCGGATCATCTGAGGAGTTCGAGATCAGCCTGACCAACATGGAGAAATCCCATCTCTACTAAAAATACAACATTAGCCAGGTATGGTGGTACATGCCTGTAGTCCCAGCTACTCGGAAGGCTGAAGCAGGAGAATCGCATGAACCCAAGAGGTGGAGGTTTCGGTGAGCCGAGATCATGCCATTGCACGCCAGGGTAGCAGGAGCAAAACTCCATCTCAAAAAAGAAAAAAAGAAGAAAATTCTAACATACCCTACAACATGGATGAATATGGAAAACGTTATGCTAAGTGAAAGGAGCCAGAGAGAAAAGGACAAATATTGTAGGATTCCACTTATATGAAATATCTAGAATAGGCAAATCATTGAGTCAGTCGGTAAGTAGAGGTGACCCGGGGCTGCAGGGAAGGGGAGATGGGAGTCACTGTGTAAGTGGGTATAGAGTTTCTATTTGGGGCAATGAAAAGGTTTTGGAATTATATACTGCTGATGGTTGCACAGCATTGTGAAAATAAGGCCACTGAATTGTACACGTAAATATTGGTGAAATGGTAAATTTCATGTTATATATATTTTACTACTATAACAAACATCAAGAATAATTGGTGGGCTCATGTATGAAGGAGGGAGAGAGTGATGAGAGGAGCCAGAGGGCACGTGGAGTCAGGGGTCATTGTCCTGCCAGGGCTCCCTGCTGTCACATAGGAAAGTTCTTGCTGCACAAGCAGGCCTGGGTCTGGAGCCGCTGGCAGGGGCTGGCCACAGTGAGGCCTGCACGGAGGTGACAGCTTGTCTCTGCCCGCCACACAAGGCAGACGTGTAGGGGCAGCAGGAGCCCAGCTCATGCCAGGGTCCTGAGGGGCAGGACTCTATATGTGAGAGCACAAAGCCCTGTGATTTGGGCAGCCTTGGGGATGGTGCCGGGGGCAGGGCATTATACAAGAGAGGAGTTTTCAGAAGACCTATCCACCCAGAGCTGACCTACATGGGTCTGCACAAGGTGAGAACTGCAAGGCACAGCACACTGGTACAGCATGGCTCGAATAAGCCTTGGGGTCCTGGTATAGTTCAGGGAGAGGAGGAGGGCAGGACCTGGCTGTCGGTTTCTCCCACCTGGTAAACAGGCACACATGTGACCTTTGCTGGATGTACTCTCCTGCACCTGCTTTTCCCAAAGCAGCTCTCACCTATCACAGCAGTGGTGGCCTGGGAATAAAACTCATGGAGAGGCTGGGTGCGGTAGCTCCCACCTACAATCCCAGCATTTTGGGAGACTGAGGCAAGAGGATCACTTGAGCCCAGGAGCTTGAGGCCAGCCCAGGCAACATAGCAAGACCTCGTCTCTACAAAAATTTAAAATAATTAGTCGGATGTGGTGGCACATGCCTGTAGTGTCAGCTACTTGGGAGGCTGAGGGAGGAGGATTGCTTGAGCCTGGGAGGTCGAGGCTGCAGTGAACCATGGTCATGCCACTCACTAACCCAGCCTGGGTGGTAGAGCAAGACTTTGTCTAAAAAATAAAATAAAATATAAACAATTAATATCTGTCTTTCAAAAATCCTTCCAGAGAGCAGGAAAGATCTGGAATAGCCAAAACAACCTTAAAGAAAAATCAAGTTGGAGAATTCACACATCCCAATTTCTAAACTTTAAACAAAGGTACCATAATAAAGTCAGAGTGGTAATGACATGAGGCTAGGCATGAATATCAAGGGAAGTGAACAGAAACGTCGGGGGCAAACCCTTGCATTTATGGCCAATTGATCAATAAGGATACTGTGGTGGCTAATTTTAGGTACTGACTTAAACTAGGTAAAGTAATACCCAGATGGCTGGTAAAGCACTGGTTTCTGGGTACGCCTGTGAGGTGTTTCTGGAGGAGATCAGCACTTGAATCAGAGGACTGAGTAAGGAAGATCCCTACTCACTCAATATGCGCAGGCGACTTCCCACCAGTTGAGATCCTGGAGAAAAGAAAAAGGCAGAGGAACATGAATTCACTCACTCCTCTGGAGCTGGGACAGCCATCTTCTGCTCTTGGACATCAAAACTCTAGGTTTTCTGTCCTTCAAACCCAGGACTTGCACTAGCAGCCTCCCAGTTTCACAGGACTTCGGCCACCAGAAGATGGCATGTCATGGGACATCTTAGTCTCCATAATCATGCAATCCAATTCCAATAATAAATATCTCTCATGTACATCTATCTATCTGTCCATCTCTCCCTCTCTCTCTTCCTTTCTCTCTGTCTCTGTCTTTTCCTATTGCTTCTGTTTCCCTGGAGAATTCTTACTAATAAGAATTCTTACTTGATTTTAGTACTGAGAGTAATTCTAGAGGGAGAATTTTATGGATGAGTTTTCTGAATTGGTTTTGGGGTTTCTGGAATTGGCTTCCTAATCTGTTTAGATTTAAAGATGCTGTGAGGATCCAAGATGGCCGTTTAGGAACAG
This sequence comes from Cebus imitator, assembly GCF_001604975.1. NCBI lineage: Eukaryota > Metazoa > Chordata > Mammalia > Primates > Cebidae > Cebus > Cebus imitator. The sequence continues at coordinate 515,264 of NW_016107950.1, read as the reverse complement.
CTCAGGATTGCAGCTCCCAGTGAAAGCACAGAGGGTGAGTGGATGCCGCATTTTTATTGCCCACAGACTAGGCAATTCCCAGGCGGAGGAGCTCCACGGTCGCCAGCGCGGCTGTTTCGGCCAGTGCGGCTGTGCCGGCTGGCACCGCTACTTTGCCCCGCGAGGCTGCTTTGTCAGCGCCCCGAGCAGCGGTTCTCCGTACAAAATACACCAGTCCAGGTGCCCTTTTGGCTGGCGACTGGAGCCACGGGAACTCACCGATTCGTCTGTTTAAAAAGGGGACTGAGCAGGGAGCCAGGACAGTAGATTCCAGGACAAAAAAAGCGCCACAAATCTCAGTGCCGCTGTTTAAGCCAGTACAGTGAGTTGTCGCACGGGAAAAAACACAGACCCCGGGGCCTCTTCAACAGGCGACTGGAACACCAACTTAAAAAAAAAAAAAAA
>NW_016107950.1:505387-508608 GCF_001604975.1 Cebus imitator | reverse complement strand
CTCATAGGCGGGTGTTGAACAATGAGAACACATGGACACAGGGAGGGGAGCACTACACACTGGGGCCAGTTGGGGGGAAATAGGGGAGGGACGGTGGGGGGTGGGGAGCTGGTGAGAGATAGCAAGGGAAGAGATGCCAGATGTAGGTGATGGGGAGGAAGGCAGCAAATCACACTGCCAGGTGTGTACCTATGCAACAATCTTGCATGTTCTTCTCATGTACCCCAAAACCTAAAATGCAATAAAATAAATAAATGGGGAAAAAAAATAAAGATGCTAAGAGCTCTATTCCAGTAATAAAGAATGTACTAACAGTCCGTAGCATAAACTGTTTATAGAGATATGCAAAATGTCTGCATTGGATATTCCTTATCAGACACTTATAAGAGGCAAGTTAAATATCCCTGTGTTAGATGCTTTCAAACATTCTTAGAAACCAAGGAATATAATGGCTGGACAAAGTGTGAAAGAAAAGTTTGTATCCAGGGATTCAAATTCCCAGTTCAAGCGCTGCATGAATGAATGACCTGAAAGCTTCCAGATGTGCCCTGAAGGAGAGTCTCACCCTCTGCAGCCACAGGGTGGAAACTGCTGAAAATCAAACACAAGTCCTCACCATGTGATTGGCTGAATTACAACAAAAGCTGAACTCCCAGCCTCCAGGATGTCTGCTATTAAAGTGAGGGTATTGATTGGGAGAGGATGAGAACCTGTAAATTGTGATGGGGGTATATGGGAATATCCTGTTGAAACTGGGAGACACTGAGCTCCTAAATTCTGATGGATCCTCTTTGCTCATGGAAAGTGTCTTCCCATCCCCAGCCAAACTCGCCTCGCTGTCCACAAGGGCAGCAGCCTTCACACTCTTGGTGGTATTGGCCTTGGCCTGAGGGGATGAACCCTACATTGCTGGATGAAATGATAAAGACCTCCCTGGAGGCAGCTATCATGCAAGACAACACTGAGTTTCCTTAGGACCCACCCTTCTTTACTACACCTATAACTAGATTCAAGTCCCAGCAGGCCCCCAAAGGTGAGTACATAGCAGGATCCAGGAGGAGGTGTGCCAACCTCCAAAAGGACTACTTGAGTTTTCTAATTCATACAGGCAGAAATCCAGGAAGTGTGTGGAAATGGATGCTAAGGATCCATTAGACATGCAGGATAATGGTGGAAAGAACATAAAGTTGGATCAGGCCAAATCTATTGATGTGGGCCACTAAGCAGAGCTTCTGCACTGAATGCTATAGCCCTGGGCATGTAAAAAAGAGCTAATAGTTTGATTGATTGGGGGAAACATGGATCAAAAGGTGGCCTACCATGAACAAGCTGGAGGTGCCAGATATCCCTTGTTTTAATGTACAGAAAGGGATTTAAAGGCTTGAAGAGATTGGAATTAGAGTGAATTTGTCGTTTTAGACCGACTCACCCACACTAGTCCAGAAGACATCTTTTACCAGTACTGTAAGAAACAGGGAGTGAGGGGAGCCCCAGCATCCTTGAAGAGCTGTTTCATTGCTCTTCTCTGTGGTCAGATCTTACAGTGGGAACCCAAGTCACGCAATTGGAAAATTAAATGCAATGAGAGCAATTGGATCTCAGGGTGGGAGGAGCTAAGAGGGGAACTCAACCCTAAGGCAAGGTAGGCATGATTACCATAATGGACAGAAGAGTCAAAGTAATAATCAGAATAGTCTGACTTGTGTGAATATGTGATGCTGGATAGTTGATCATGGCGTTCCTCTAATTGAAACAGATAGGAAGCTTATGTTGAAGTCAACATTAAAATGTAGAGACAAATCTCTAAATTTAAGATTTTATTTGGGATACAAGAATTGCGATTTTTTAATTGCAAACAGACCAGGTGTTTTGCAATATGTCCAAAGAATAAAGAGCAGGTTGGGGATCTTATAAAAATAGACAAATGTTGCTTATGGTCTTGAGAGAAAGTTTATTTAAAGTAAAGCTTTGGGAACTAGCAAGCTGATTGGTGAGCAATGGCAATGAACACAATTAGTCCGACATTCACAGCAAGGTATTTCAGAAACTATAGACAAAACTGGTCTCAGGTTACCAAAGACAGTTTTGGCTGCTGGACTTGCAGAAAATTGCATTTCTGAAGCAATGTTATGTATCCTGAGTGTTTTTCCCTCCTGGGCCCTCAACTCAGATTTAGTTGTGTGTGATAAGAATCATATATTTATGATTAACTTCATACCTATTAATTCTTAATCTGTATAAGTGGAAAACTTCCAGGTCAAGTTAACAAAAGTCTAATTCGAATCATGAAACCAGAACATCATGTTCCATCAATCAATTTCCAGATTGAGCCAGCTTGGAGACCCAGGAGCCCTTAAGTGTGGGGGAAGCACAGTCCCCTCCAGAAAAGATTCTGTATGCTATCAAAAATCTCTACTCTTAATCTTTCTCCCGGCCTTCCCCAAGGGGACCTTTGCCCTTTTACCAGGGTCATTACACACTAGGAAAAAGAAAATAATCAGACCCCTCAGGGACTCCTGGACACTGGCTGTAAACTGACATTCATTCCAGAAGACCAGAAGCATCCCTGTGGCCCTCCAGTTAGAGTAGGGGCTTACAGAGGTCAGGTGGTCAAGAAAGTTTTAGGTCCATCTCACATTGGGTCCCTGGGCTCAGTCTCTGGTTATTTCCTAAGTTTCTGAATGCATAATTGGAACATGCTGTCATGTGTCACTGAACAATGGAGATACAGTCTGAGAAGTGCATCTTTTGGCAATTTAGTCTTTGTACAAACATCATAGAGCATACTTACACAAATCTAGTCGGTATAGCCTCCTCCACACTAAGCTGTATGGTATAGCCCATTGCTTCTAGGCTACAAACCGGTGTAACAGGTTACTGTAGGCAAGTGTAGCACAATGGTATTTGTGTATCTAAACATAGAAAAGGTATAGCAGGTCCGGTGCGGTGGCTCATGCCTATAATCCCAGCACTTTGGGAGGCTGAGGCAGGCAGATCACCTGAGGTCAGGAGTTCAAGACCAGCCAGGCCAATACGGTGAAAGCCCGTCTCTACTAAAAATACCAAAATAAACTGGGTATGGTGGCGGGCACCTGTAGTCCCAGGTACTCAGGAGACTGAGGCAGGAGAATCACTTGAACCTGGGAGGCAGAGGGTGCAGTAAGCTGAAATCGCACCACTTCACTCCAGCCTGGGTGACAGAGTGAGACTTTGTCTCAAAA
>NW_016107950.1:501458-504987 GCF_001604975.1 Cebus imitator | reverse complement strand
ATGCCGTCCATCATTCAGCAAAATGTTGTGTGGTGCGTGGCTGTACTTAGCAGCTAGCAGAGTCACCATGTTGGCTTGCCGACCTGTGGAACAGGGACTATTCTGGCAGCTAAATCCAAATGAAAGCCTACGGAAGCTACATTCACCTAAGAAAATACCCAAGAAAACCAAAAGCATTGCTGCATTCTAGAGAGATTGCAGAGATTGGGAGATTAGCACCACCATCAAGGACTGAAGGATGCAAGAGTGGTGATTCCCACCACATCCCCATTCAACTCTCCTATCTGGCCCATGCTAAGGAGGGATAGATCTCAGAGAATGACGGTGCCTTATGGTAAGCTTAACCAAGTGTTGGCTCCAATTGCAGTTGTTGTAGCTGTGATTTCATTGCTTGAGCAAATGAACACAGTAAACAGCTATTGATCTGACAAATGCCTTTTTCTCCATGTCTGTCCGGAAGGCCCACCAGAAGCACTTTGCTTTCAGCTGACAAGGCCAGCACTACACCTCCGCAGTCCCACCTCAGAAGTACGTCAACTCTACAACCCTATGTTATAATTTAGACTGCAGGGATCTCAATTTCCTTTCCCTCCTACATGATAGCACACCTGGTCTATCATGACATTGATGACCTCGTGCTGATCGGACAGTAAGTGAGAAATAGCAACTGCTCTTGACTTACTGGGGCCGGCAGCCACAGCCGGGCAGGTCCCAGGGAGAGCTTGGACTTCATTAGCAGGGACATGGACACGTCTTGCTTTTCCTTTGTGGTATAACCTACTGTTCTGCTTCCTCGCCAACACTTCAGTGAAGTCCACATTGCTTGTGAATGCTTTGAGTTGCTGCTGTGCTTGTGTTTCAGATGGACCCCTACTGAGTCTGATCCCACCGAGACCCTGTGACTTTCTGGGTCCCCTTGCCTCCTGCTGGGTCTGACACTTGCAGGCACTCAGCAACGTTACTCCATGGGAAGCATGAATGAACGAGTGAACAAACACGGAAACAAATAGATCGCCACTTCTTAATTTCCTCCATTTCTCCTCCAGAATCTGCCTGTAGAGAGCAGGCTTCCTTGCACAAGATTAGGACAGACAGACTTGCAATCCTGCTGCTGCCAGGACACCTTCCTCTTTTACTTTGCCCAAATCATCTTCTGCTCACTTCCAGCAAGAGGGCGGAGGTCACCTTTCCCAGGCGCTCTGCATTCCAATGAGAAGGGAATACCTGGCCATCAAGCGCTTACCTGTGATAGACACCTTTCTAGCTGCTTTACCTACTTTCTTCATTTAATGCTCACAACAATAAATTATGCAAGATGGTCACTTGTATCACCTCATGTACAGATTGACAGAATTTAAGTGACTTGGCTAGGGCCACACAGCAAGGAAGTGCAGATCCAGGAACAACTGAGACCCCACTGTTCCAGAGCTTTCCACCATGCTCCAGTTTCTGGAAGACCTCAAGCCCCTCAAGGATTCATGTATAAGTCTCTATCAGTGGGAGTTTAGGTCCTGGGGGGCATGGGTGCAGGGAGAGTGTTTGAGACAGTACCTCTCCCTGGCTGGAAACCCAGCTCATCTTGTGTTTCACCGTGAAGACTAGGGAAGTGCTGGGAGCATTGTTCTGGTGTTAAAGTGGGTGGAAGAATCAGCTGCCTTCTCTGCAGAGGACAGGTCTAGTCAGGCACTCGGAGGAGGAGCCAAGAGGCTGCTCCAGACACACCCACCCTCAGCCTGCACTGGCTGGCCGCCAGGAGAGGCTATGGCTGACTTGCACTGAGGCTGGCCTCACCCAGGCAGGCCTACCCAGGAGGGAGGGTCCTCCAAGCACCCACAGTTTGGCCCTGGGAGGGACTGGGCTCTCTTGGTTGGGGTACAGGGGGTCCCCTCCCCCATAGCTCCCAGAATTATCCCCATTTCTAGACAAGCCTCCCCCACTCACACACACATGAGCCCCTGCTGAAAGCATGCACTGCCACACCCATATTTTATGTAACACGCCCGTCACATGTGTCCCACGCGTGCGGCCACTGTCTTATGCAAGGTGACAGCTGCACCTAAAAATCAAACTCTTGCAAGAAAAGTAAGGCTTTGGTTGAACCTGAATGTGATGGTGCCTGACAGACAGCCCCAGTCTGCACTAGCCCCCACCTGCAAAAGAACTGGGCTAGGTAGGCTCTGGGCTGGGACAGAGGAGGAAGGCAGAAGAGAGGCAGGAAGCGACACTAGGCACACGCTTGGTAGAGGAGTGCTCTGGCACCCCTGGGAAGAAACTCCTCAGAGCTCCACTGGGAAGTCTCCCCTGTGTCGAGAGTCCTCTGGGGAGGAGGATGAGCCTCCTCAGGGTGTTCTCAGCCTGTTCCCTGCTCTCCCAACACACTCCCAAGATCCACACACCCACCTGTATTCTCTGCACCCTGAGGATGCACTGACAGCCACGACAACCACAGCGAGCCTGTTTCTAGTGGGAAGAGGGAGCTGAAGGTGGAAAAGAAAGAGAATCATAACCCAGTCTTCCCAGCAGTGTTCCGAAAGGTTCTGGAGCAGGTCTTCTTGGTGTCCTGGCTCACAGGCTGGTTCTGGCTTGTTTCCCCCATGGGTTTACCCAGGCAGCCTCTGCTGGTCTTGAACTTGTCCGCATCCCCGCTGCCTCCTAGCTGACGGCCAGCCTTTCTGCAGTTCATAGCCCACCATAGACTCAGTTCAGACCCAATCTGCCTCTGTGGATCACTCCTGGGTAAGACATTCGCACTTCCTCACAAGACTATACACAGATACCATATGGCCAACAATCCTACTCTGGGTATATACCCAAGAAAAATGAAAACATGGCCATGCAAAGCCTCATACATAAATGTTCATAACAGCATTCTTCATAATAGCCAAAAGGTGGAAACAACCCAAATGTCCATGGACTGACAGACAGATAAACAAAATGTGGTCTCTCCAAACAATGGAATATTATTCAGCGATAAAAACAAATCAAGTCCTGACACATACTCCTCACTCGAGGCAAAGTCTAAAGGCCTTGCAATGCCTACAATTCCTTGCATGATCTGTTACAAACACTTGCTTGCGTCTCAGACCCAGGCCCCTGGCTCACTCCCCTGTAGCCAAACTGGACATGGCAGGCAAGTTGCGACACCAGGTTTCTCACGCTGGCTATCCCTCTTCCTGGAATGTCCTTCCCCTAGGACCTTTCTGACTCGCTCTCTCACCTATTACGTGCCGAAAAATAAAGCTGACCCTCCCTTCACTCCTATGTAGGGAGGTGCTCTCCAGCTAGCAAAAAACAGACAGCAAGCAGTGTCTTCAGAGCACAAATCTGTAACGTCAGAAATTGAAAAATATAACTAGAGTAAATCAGTCCCTTAGTATACTGAGTTTCTGTGTCCCTCACTAAATTAATTTTTGTAAATCTATAAATCTCTTTTATGCATCTAAAGAGAATATATTTTATTTTATTTTATTTTATTTTATTTTATTTTGAGACAGAGTTTCGCTCTTGTTACCCAGGCTGGAGTGCAATG
>NW_016107950.1:495043-501013 GCF_001604975.1 Cebus imitator | reverse complement strand
GGCTCACTGCAACCTATGGCTTCCGGGTCCAAGCGATTCTCCTGCCTCTGCCTCCTGAGTAGCTGGGACTACAGGCACGTACCAGCTAATTTTTGTATTTTTTTTTTAGTAGAGTCGGGGTTTCACCATGTTGGCCAGGATGGTCTTGATCACTTGACCTCATGATCTGCTTGCCTCAGCCTCCCAAAGTGCTGGGATTACAGGCGTGAGTCACCACGCCCGGCCAATTCGTAATCATTTAAATTAATGGAAAAAAATGAGAGGGCTCTTGTCACATTGACGGTAGTATTCTGTGCCTCTGAACCGAGAAGTGCGCATAATTCAATTCCCTGCATCCCAAGTGCCCCTCCCCCAAAAAAAGATGAAGACGGAACAGGAAAGACACCGCTGAACATCAAATTACTCCTAGAGGAAGGATTTAAGATGTAGATGAAACGACAGAAAAAAAACCTTTCCAAACTGATCTACGCTCTCATTACAGCATCCATAGTTTCCGTGCTATGGTGAGAGCCTGGGACACAAATTCACTTGGAGTGGCAGAGAGAGAGAAAATGAGCCTAGATCGTGCGCGGCCAGGAGGTCCCCACCTGTGTCCCTGTGTGAGTGCTCCACCAGGTGAGCTGCGGAGACAGAGAATTCGTGAAAGGGGGTGAGAGCGGGGTCAGAAGGGCGGCCCAGGCCTGATCCCAGTGTAGCCAAGGGTCTCAGGGTAATCTCCCCCGACCCCCTCCACCCCTTTCCACGGGAGAGAGCCTGGCCCGACTCATTTCTCTTAGCCCATTTGTGCACTGGCTTCCTCCTCCCCTCTGCCCCGCGGGTGTCTGGAGGAAAGTTTGCACTGGAGAAGGGGCCCCGAGGTGAGTTACCTTTTTTTTTTATTTTAATTTTTATTTTTTTTTAAGGAGGTGATACTGCACTTGGTAGAAATTTCCAAAGGCACCAAGGGGCACACGGTGAAGAGGGAGCATCCCTCCCACCAGTGCCAGGCGCCCACTGTAGGATTCCTGGCCTGAATGCTCACAGTTCACGTTTGCAGAGGAACACCTGCACTTTGCCACTGGGCCGTGTGATTTACAGACCTACCATGTTCTATGCATGGCGTCTCCCCATTCCTCTCCACGGCTGTATGCTTTCCCACTGTATGCCATACCTTCATTTATTAAACTGATCCAAAAAGGGGATTTTTATTGTCAATAGTGCCAGTCACTTTACAGGCGTTTAATCCTCCCAGCAACTCAGGAAGTGTTACCACCTTAATTTACAGGTGGAAAACTGAGGTTCAGAGAGAATCCCTGGCTTATGGGGCCCCACAGCTGGAAAGGGATAGGATCCCATTTGAACTCTGCTCTGGGTCCAAGGTTCTTCTCGCAGGGTTGCTGAAGACCTACTCCACTACACACTTCCAAGAACTCAGAACTTCAGACCACAATATCCAGCCATCCCCCAGACAGTGCTGCTGGGATGCCTAAATTATCTCAAGCCCGCATGTCCAATGATCACACTCCTCATCATACCACGCAAACCCAGAAACCCATTGTAACCTGTCATTTTCAGTAATCTGTTCTGCAGATTCTCTGTAATGTGATCTTTGAGAATTTATATTAATCTTCACTCCTGGAAATTCATGTTTTTTTTGGAGGGGGCAGACAGGACTCACTCTGTTACCTGGGCTGGAGTGCAGTGGTGTGATCCCAGCTCACTGCAGCCTTAACCTCCTGGAGTCAAGAGATCCACCTGCCTGGGCTTCCCAAACTGCGGAGATTACAGGTGTGAGCCATCACACTTAGCTCTTCTTTTTTTTTTTTTTTTCTTTTTTTTTTAAATTTCATTTTATGCCCAGGCAAGGTGGCTCACACCCAGCACTTTGGGAGGTTGAGACAGGCGAATCACCTGAGCCCAGGAGTTCTACTAAAAATACAAAAATCAGCTGGCCATGACAGTGGATGTCTGTAATCCCAACTACTAGGGAGGGTGAGGCAGGAGACTCACTTGAACCTGGGAGGTGGAGGTTGCAGTGAGCTGAGATGGCATCATTGCACTCTAGCCTGGGTGACAGAGTGAGGCTCTGTCTCAAAAAAAACTTTTTTAAAATTTCATTTTAAGTTCCAGGATGCATGTGCAGGACGTGCAGGTTTATTCTGTAGGTAAATGTGTATCATGGTGGTTTGCTGCACCTATCAACTCATCACCTAGGTATTAACACCTGCATGCATTAGCTATTTCTCCTGATGCTCTTCCTTTCCCGCCCCTGCCACAGACTCCAGTGTGTGTTGTTCCCCTCCCTGTGTCCATGTGTTCTCATTTTTCCTCTCCTACATGTGAGAACATGCAGTGTTTGGTTTTCTGGTCCTGCATGGGTTTGCTGAGGATAATGGCTTCCAGCTCCATCTGTGTCCCTACAAAGGACATGATCTCATTCATTTTCATGACTGCATAGTATTCCATGGTATACATGTACCACATTTTCTTTATCCATTCTATCATTGATGGGCATTTGGGTTGATTCCATGTCTTTCCTATTGTGAATAGTGCTGCAATGAACATACACAAGCATATATCTTTATAACAGAATGATTTATATTCCTATGGGTATATACCCAGTAATGGGATTGCTGGGTCAAATTGTATTTCTGCAGAGTTGCAGGTCTTTGAGGAATCACCACACGATATTCCACAATGGTTGAACTAATTTATATTCTTACCAACAGTGTAAAAGTGTTCCTGTTTCTCCACAGCCTTGCCAGCATCTGTTGTTTCTTGACTTTTTATTTTAATTTAATTTAATTTTTTTTTTAGATGGAGTCTCACATTGTCACCCAGGCTGGAGTGCAGTGGTGGCAATCTCCACTCACTGCACGCTCCTCCTCCCAGGTTCAAGCAATTCTTGTGCCTCAGCCTCCCGAGAGGCTTGGACTATAGGCGTGAGCCACCAAACCTGGCTAATTTTTGTATTTTTGTTAGAGATGAGATTTCACCATGTTGGTCAGGCTGGTCTTGAACTCCCGACCTCAGGTGATCTGCCTGCCTTGGACTCCCAAAGTGCTGGATTACAGGCATGAGCCAACATGCTTGGCCAACTTGACTTCTTAATAATCTCTGTTCTGACTGGCATGAAATGGCATCTCATTGTGGTTTTGATTTGCATTTCTCTAATGATCAGTGATGTTGAAGCTTTTTTTTCATATGTTGGCTGAATAAATGTCTTTTGAGAAGTGTCTGTTCGTGTCCTTTGCCTACTTTTTAATGGTTTTTTTTTTTTTATTGTGAATTTGTTTACGCTCCTTGTAGATTCTGGATATTACACCTTTGTCAGATGGATAGATTGCAAAAAATTTCTCCCATTCTGTAGAATGTCTGTTCACTCTGATGATAGCTTCTTTTGCTGTGCAGGAGGTCTTTTCTTTTTTTTTTTTTTTTAAGATGGAGTTACCAGGGTCTCACCCAGGCTGGAGTGCACTGGTGCAATCTCAGCTCACTGCAACCTCTGTCTCCCGGGTTCAAGTGATTCTCCTGCCTCAGCCTCCCAAGTAGCTGGGACTACAGGCATGCACCACCACACCAAGTTAATTTTTGTATTTTTAATAGAGAACGTGGTTTCACCATGTTGGCCAGGCTGGTCTTGAGCTCCTGACCTCAGGTGATCCACCCACCTTGGCCTCTCAGAGTGGTGAGATTATAGGCATGAGCCACCATGCCTGGCCTGATAAGCTTTTTAATGTGTTGCTGGATTTGGTTTGTCAGTATTTTATTGAGGATTTTTGCATCAATGTTCATCAGAGAGTTACTGGCCTGAAGTTTTCTTTTTATGTTATATCTGTACCCAGACTTTTCTTTCCTTCCTTCCTTCCTTCCTTCCTTCCTTCCTTCCTTCCTTCCTTCCTTCCTTCCTTTCTTTCTCTCTCTCTCTTTCTTTCTCTTTCTCTCTCTCTCTCTTTCTTTCTTTCTTTCTTTTTTCTTTCTTTCTTTTTTTTAAGACAGGGTCTCACCCAGGCTGGAGTGCAATAGCGTGAGATTATTATTATTTTTAGTAGAGATAGGGTGTTACTGTGTCACCCAGGCTGTCTCGAATGCCTGGGCTGAAGTGATCCTCCCACTTTGGCATCCCAAAATGCTGGGAATGCAAGCGTGAGCCACTGTATCCCACTGGATATTTCTTGGTAAGAGGGAAGCATTAACTTCTCCACAACGGTTCCCTGAAGGCTAATCTCCCTGAAAGGCTGGTCCAGTGCTCAGGCAGTCATCTGAGCATACACCATGCTGAGACCCCCGACTCCGATCACACTCGGGGAGAGCCTGACACCCTGCATCATGGCCTGAGTGGACAAGAGGCCTGCAGCTCAGGCTCTGCCATGTTACACTGCACTCGCAGCATGTTTGTTAGGTTATGTTTCTAGCTCAGGATCATGCCAGGGAGGAGCTGGGGCAACTTTAATCCTGCGGCTTGAGGGTTAGGGTCGGACATCTGCTAGAGCTCTGAGTGACATTGAAATGCACTGTTCAGCGAGGCTCACACGGCTGCTTCTGGAGGCCAGTGTCTTCCCCAGGAGCGCTGATCCGGCAGGCCCACTGTGGGTGTGGTCAACCAAGTGGCACTCAGCAAGCAAGTTTGCAGGTCAGTTTGCCTATCCTTCCGTGATCACCCTTCCCTCCATTCCTTGTCCCGCAGCGATCCAGGCTGCAGTGTCATTTTCCATACCCCAAACCCTGCAGGAATCAAAGTGCCCCCTTCTGCCTGGGCCTCCAGCAAGCCTGAGACATTAGCCCAGCTCACTAGCTGGCAGTCCTGCTTCTTTGCTGATCTCAGAGACATTTTCCTAACATTTAAGGCCGGCCATGACTTTCTGACTTTGTCCTTTTAATATTTTGTGAAGTATTTCTCTGTGTTTGGCACAGAGGTGATTGCTGGGTCTGAGCTCCCTGCACTGACATTCCACTACAGAGCACATTCTGCTTTGCTGGGCATGGCCCCTGGACAGAGGGGCTGGTCCCACGCTGGGCTGAGGGGTCTTGTCCATGCTGATGTAGGCTCAGATGCTGGGGCTGCAAAAGCTTGGACCCACCTCTGTTCAGAGGGGCTTCTAGCCTGGTGTGGGGGGATCCAAGTACCCCCTAGTGTCCAGCTGCCCTGGCAGAGAGCTGGCCGGAGGCAGTGTGCTCAAGGAAAGAGACAAAAGAAAGCTTAATGTATTCCTAAGAATTGGAGTCACATATACCAGATCCTCTAATGCAGTGTGATAACTATGAACTCAACAATAAAGCTTCTGTCAAAAAACCTGTGTAGAGACTTAAAGATGCTAAAAACTCAAAGATAAGGAGGAAACACAATGGAAATTTTGAAATTTTAAGAACTGAGAACAATGAAACTATGTAAAATTCAGGTAAACCCGTTCTTACAGGTAAATATAAACCTTAAATGCATTCGTTAAAAAGAGGATAAAAGGCCATGTGTGGTGGCACATGTCTGTAATCCCAGCATTTTGGGAGGCCAAGGCAGGTGGATCACGAGGTCAAGAGATCGAGACCATCCTGGTCAACATGGTGAAACCCCGTTTCTACTAAAAAATACAAAAATTAGTTGGGCATGGTGGCGCGACTGTAGTCCCAGCTACTCAGGAGGCTGAGGCAGGAGAATTGCTTGAACCCAGGAGGCAGAGGTTGCAGTGAGCTGAGATCGCGCCATTGCACTCCAGCCTGGGTAACAAGAGTGAAACTCCATCTCAAAAAAAAAAAAAAAAATGACAAAAAGACAAAAGAAATGTGTAATCAAAATCTCATGAAAGAATGACAGAATACTATGATTAGCATAGCAGCAAGAATTTTATAAAGGTATAGGACATGGATAATTGTTTAGAAATATTAAAATTACGGCCGGGCGCAGTGGCTCAAGCCTGTAATCCCAGCACTGTGGGAGGCCGAGGCGGGTGGATCACGAGATCAAGAGATCCAGACCATCCTGGTCAACATGGTAAA
>NW_016107950.1:493521-494868 GCF_001604975.1 Cebus imitator | reverse complement strand
AAAAAAAAAAAAAAAAAAAGAAATATTAAAATTACCAAAATTTGACTCAAAAAGAAAGAGAAAACAAGCTGCAAACTCTGAGTACATATTTGCAAAACAAATGACTGGCAGTGAAGTTATCCATCATATATAATGGCTATAAATTAATCAGAGAAACAAGCAAACACTCCACTAGAACAATGTGCAAAGAATTAAACAAGACTGGCTAAGAAACACACTAGGCATGATTAACCCACGAGTCATCTTGCAAATGTAAGTTTAACAGAATGCCACATAGCATCCATCTGCAGGGCAAATATTAAAACGCATTCCATTTTACCTGAGGTCTACAGCAATTGTGGAGAAACAGACTCTCATACGCCGCCACTCCTGGGACCATAAGTGGTCCCCATCACTTAGATAAGCAATTTGGTAACAACAGTAAATTTAAAAACATACATAAACATGATTAGGAATTTCACTAATAGATCTTTTCCCAGACTAAATCTCCATAGAAGACAATAACAAATAAGCAATGTTTGTGGAGCAAACAATTAGAAACAATGTAAGTTTCCATCCCTGGGAGGAAAGATAAACCAATTATGATATGTCACTGAAATAAAATGTTATAGGATAGCAAAAATTAAATGAGCTAGAGCTATAATCTTCCACCTGAATCAATCTCAAGCACAAATTATTGGGTAAAAACCTAAGTGGCAGAATTATAATTAGAGAATGAAACTGTGTATATATTTTAAAACACCTACAAAAAAACCCTATGTCTTTTTATGGACTAAGTGTATCCATAAAAGTGTATTCATACACTCATGAATACACCTCGTACATGCATTTCCACTCAGCTCAGGCATCACCAAGTTGGGCAGTTTTACTCCCAGCTCACAGAAAAGAGATGGAAACAAAGGACCGAAATTCACAATGTGTTTACTTCTGTGGGGAAAAGAATGGGAAGGATGGAAATAAAATTAGGAAGGAGTCCGTGGTGGGTGGGAACTTAATTCCTTTCTATAAATGTTTTCTTTCTTTCTTTCTTTTTTCGAGACAGAGTCTTGCTCTGTCGCCCAGGCTGGAGTGCAATGGCATGATCTCAACTCACTGTAACCTCCGCCTCCCGGGTTCAAGTGATTCTCCTGCCTCAGCCTCTCAAGTAGCTGAGAATACAGGCACACGCCACCACACCCGGCTAATTTTTGTATTTTTAGTAGAGAAAGGGTTTCAGCATGTTGGCCAGGCTGGTATCAAACTCCTGAACTCAGGTGATCCACCCTCCTCGGCCTCCCAAAGTGCTGGGATTACAGGAGTGAGCCACCTCACCCAGCCTTTCTTTTCTTTCTTTCTTTCTTTGTTTTT
>NW_016107950.1:460351-492631 GCF_001604975.1 Cebus imitator | reverse complement strand
GAAGGAGACAGCCCTGCAGCAATTTGAGGGCAGATTATTCAGCAGAGGGAACAACAGGTGCGAAGACCCGGAGGCAAGAATCAACGTGGTAGGCACGGGAAGATGTGGAGAGGAGAGCGCATGGGGAAGGAAGCATTTCCTCTTTGAGTCTCCTGTGTACTGCTGACCTTGGTGAAGGTCTGAGTGCCCCACGGAGCTCTTCTGGGACTGAGCTGTGCCTCCTGAGCTGGCAGCAGCTGCTAGGAGTGGAGTGCCCTGAGCCGAGGATCAGGGTCATGACGGAGGACCCCCACTCTCGTTCTAAGCCTGTTCCTGTTGGGGCCATGAGAGGCCCTGCTGGCCTTGGCCTTCCTGGGTGTTGGCCTGAAAATGAAGGGGAAGAAGTCCCATCTGTGAGGGCTCCAGTGAGCGCAGCTCACGTTCCAGCTCAGAACTCTAGGAAAAGCGACACTGTTGGGAAACCAGGGCAGTGCCGGGGAGCCTGCTGACCCCCAGAGTCCTTCCTCCACCCCACCAGGGTGACCCACCTGCTGTCAGCCCAGGCCTGCTCCCCGACCTAGCCCCCTTCTGAGGGCCCTCTGAGTGGGCAGAGCTGGTGGGCACCACCTCCCCCATGCTTGCCTCTTCTGGTCTGGGTCTCCCCAGCTGTGCCCGGGTCAAGCAGAGCACAGATGGGAATCATGCAGACATAGATCTTGCCAGGACTTCCAGTGCCCTGTCCCCTCTTCTGTAAGCTGAGAGTAAAACTGCCCAACTTGGGGGCTGTCTGGGCTGAGTGGAAATGTATGTTTGAGGGGAAGGCGTTCATGGGTCCTTAGGGTGTGGTGGCTCCTTCCTCCCCCTAGACTTCATTAACTCTTTCATCAACACTCACTCTGGGCCTGCCAGCAGGCTCCTGGCCCGGCTCTTCTGCTTGCCTGTCCTCTGCTGGTCCTCACAATGCTTTCCACAGGGTGTAAACAAGTACTCCTGGACGCATGCGGGGGAGATGGAGAGAAACAACAAATGAGAGTGTCTGACAGGTCCAGAAACAACTGGCGTCCACTCCATGCAAAAACCGTGGAAGCCGGTTTTCCACGGTGACTGGGTGACTGGGTCTCTGCCCACAAAGCCGCAGGAGAGCTAAGGGTTAAGCGCAGCCAGGCTGCCCCTGGTTCCATCTCCTTCCAGCCACCCAGCCCACCGGCCCCAGGCCCAGCCGGGACACGGAAGCGTCTCGCTACCCTGGCAGACGCAGACCAGAGCTGGAGGGAGGGTCTGGGAGCCCATGAGCACAGAGCCAGGAGACCTGGGCACCCCTGACACCTGGCCAGCCATGACGGGCCAGGCCCACCCACGGTCCCACGCTGGAGTTGGTCTTCAGCCACCCGATGGGTCAGAGCCCCGTGGCCTGGGAACGGATTGCAGCTACGCTGTTCTGACCATCTCCGAGTGCTGCTCCTGACAGAGGACGGGTTCATGCCTGGCACCTCCGGCTGTGAGCTGCTGATTGAGAGGCGTCCAGGCCCCACCCGCGGTGCTCCGTTGGGTAAAATGCTGAGGAAACGGAATCACAGCTGGATTAAGGGAGTGAAATCCCTTTCCCCTGTGCACTCACAGAAACACGCGCCCCACGCAGAAAATGCGATGTTCCTCCCAGAGTTGCAGAACGAACAGGCTGTGCTGGGTGAAAGAAAACATCCTAGCTGGATGCCAACTTTCCTCGGCAGGAGAAGGAATGTGGCCTGGGGCCACCGCTGCCGATGACAAATTCGCTTCCAGAGCCCTCAGACAGAGCCCTTGCAGCGTGGGGCCCAGCCTGAGTCCTGGGACATGGGAGGCACTGCCTCTGCCGCACAGGGAAGGCTCTCCCCAGGGAGGCACAGCGGGGCTGGGGTGGGCTCCTCCAGAAAGACCTGCACCTGGAGCCCGTGATTATATTTGGGTGTATGTATCTCCATCCTGGCAACCATGGAGGAGTGGTGGGCAAACTAGTCTCCAGAGAGAGGGATCAGGGCAGCATGCACAAGGAAGGCCAGGAGAGAGGCCAGCCCTCACTGGGGCAGACACACCACGCTGCCCCCAAACCCCAGCAGGGCAGCCCGGGGAGAGTGACCCTGCCCATCAGAGACCGGGCTGGGTGCCCTGTGCACGGGAGCCTGTGGGGCTGGAGGTGGGTGTCCACGTGTGTGTTCGCATGTGCATGTGCGCTACTCGCTAACAGGTGAGCGTTAGCCAAGCAGGGTCATCGGCAAGTGCAAGGCTGGTGTCTTGGCCCTCCTTGAGCTGGGGCCTCAAGTCAGCAGGGAAGAAGGGAGAGAGGGAGCAGTGGGAGGAATCCCTCTGCTATTGTTGGAAAACTAAACATCCTAGATCACTGCTGAGATTATTTGTTAACTAAGAGCTAATAGATGCCAAGCGAAGGTCTGTAAGCGGAGGCCAAGTGCACACTCAGTTGGCACCTGAGGTCCCTGTGTAATAACTTGCGCCTCCCATAGTATCCTGGGTTTGGGGGATGAGACAGGTGTGCGACAGCATGTGAGTGTGTGTGACTCTAATGCAGCCCACCCCTCTGAGCAGGCCACCTCCTTCGGCCAGCCCTGGCTCCCAGCCGTGGCTCAGACTCCAGCTGGAGGAAAGCCGTCTACACTGAGGGGCCTCAGCCACAGCCATGGGTGCCCTCGGCCCAGGTGCCCTGCTCGTCTGTCAGCGTCCAGGCCTCAGCGGGGTGCCAGCTGACACCACAGGACACTGACCTACCTGGGCTGTGCGGCTCTGGGGAGTGGCCTCCCCTCCACCCCAGCAGCTCTCTCCTTCCTCCTGCACCTTCAGGGCTCCACTCAGGGTGGGTCTGGCCTACTTGGCTGTCCAAGGAGAGGCCTCATCTTAGAGGCCTCCTTGGCTGGATCCTCCCATCTGGACGGTATTGTTGGGTGTCTGCCCCCGTGAGGCACTGCTGGACCTGCAGGGCAAGCACTCGGAGTTGGGGGTGGGATTGAGGAGGGGTTTACTCTCAGGGGCAGCGAGAGGCTGGGAGGGGATGGCCAGGCTGTCTCCTGTGGAGACCTGGTACCCCTGGAATTTGTGGGCCGGGAAAGGGGTGGAATCCCTGGAGGCTGCAGCTGCCGATGAGGATGACATTAGCAGGTGTCTGTGGGGTGGCTCTGAGGGCCACCAGCCCACATGGGCAGGATTTGCTGACAGCCGGCCCGGGGCTGGCTTTGAGTGGACAGACCATGAGGGCCACCTTCCCCTAGAAGGCGCTGGGGTCTGGCTTCAAGGGAGCAGAGAAAAGCCCCTTTGCGGCCCCTCTGGCTCTGAGCCTCCTGTGCGGGGGCCGGCATTCCTCCTGCCGGGTTGTGGAGCTGTCCCCTTATCTCCAGGCAATACCTGTGCGGGGAGCTAGGCCGGACTCTCCTTAGTTCTGGCCTCCTTCACGGGGCCGTGTTGCTTGCCCCTCGCCATGATGCTCCCAGTGCCTGAGCCGTGTCACTCCTTTCGGTCTCTGGCACCGCATCACGAGCCTTTGGGGTGACCCTGAGCCCGGGGAAGTCCTGGCTGTGCCACTTCCTGGCTTTGCGGACTTAATACACCCTGCACAGTACATCTGGGGAGGGTGGCCAAGAGAGCAGCCAGCGCAGCCAGGCTGGGGGTCCCTGCTTCACGTTTGCTCACTCACAATGCCCATTCAATCCCCCCATCCCCCGAGGGACCCTCTGAGACAGTGTGGGAGGCCTGTGGTCCCGGGTGAAGGGGACTTAGAGTCACAAGCACACACTGTCCCAGGCCCTGCAGTCCCCGCAGTCCCTGCCTGCCCAACATGTGCCTGCACTCAGATAGGGTCATGACCTGGGCCTTTCTTCCAGCCACTCAGTCCCAGCTGCACTCCCCACATGGCCACATACACCCACACTGAGGCCTCAGTGACCTGGCTCCCCCCACCAGAGACCCCCATGAACCGCCACCATAGAATCAGAAAACGCCTCTCTTCATGCAGTTTGAATCCTGACGTATTGGAAGGGGTGACTTCTGAGCCTCTGTCTCCTCATCTGTGAAATGGGCCACTGATGCAGGCAAAGAGCTACTCCTACCCTGGCCTACTGTGGGAACCCACACATCTGGGTCCCCAGAGAGCAGCCGTCAGAAGGCCCACGGGGCGGCTGGCGCCTAGCTGTCCCAGCTCAGGGACTCTGAAGGCAGCACCCTAGCTGCCCACGGGGCCTGCACACACACGGAGCAGGACATCCCCAGAAGCCTCAGCCCAGCCACCAGGACTGTTCCTTCAGTGAAAACCTAAAGGTTCTTGTGAACTCACACACGTCTGCTAAACTGCTTCCTATTTGGAAAATTGTGATGTTTCATGTGGAAGATAATTGATTCACAAAGACATCAACACACACTACACGGAAAACCCAGAATCTCTTTTGTTTCCTGCTGCCTGTGGGAGATGAGTCACCAAGATGCTCCCAAGTGCCCCCCTTGTGACAGGCCTCATTCAGTCTTTTTGTTCTGATTGAGCTCTGAGGTTTTATGTGTAAGCAAGAGTGATTCACACACACACGCACGCGCGCGCACATACACACACACACACACACACACACACACGCACTGTGTCCTCTGTAAAGGCGTCTGACACAGGCACACAATGGCAGTGGCCAGGAGCCAGGCACCACAGGACGGTAAGCCGACTTCTCCCTGCGTATCCCGTTGCTCAGAGCAGCCTTGTCCTGGGTCCCAAGCACAGGGACCCAGTGTCCATCCCACAGGCTGCAGTGGGACAGAGCTTGTCCGGGTGCAATGTTCAGGGGTCACCTTGTAATGGGTGATCCGTGCTGCAGAAAGAAAGAAAGAAACTGTAACGCATAAAACACGAGGCTGCCTGCCCATCCCCTGCCCAGGTTTTGCTCCAAAGCACTGAGCTGTGGCCCAGCCTGCAGCCCATCCTACAAGGGAGTTGGGGCTGGGACCGCCAGCTCACAAAGGCTGGCCCAGCACAAGCCTTTCACTGGGGTCTGAGGGAAATCCTGCAGATTTCTCAGGGACCCTCACCCCCTCCCAGCAGGCTCCTCAGCCCCTTTTTCAGAAAGCAGGAATGTGTAGGCACCAGGCCCAGCATGCAGGACAGTGCCCTGCTGCAGGTCCCCCTCAAAAGAGGCCCCCAGTCATGCTGTATGTCCGTCAAAGGGGCCGTCACCCACCCCTGAGTGGCCCCACCTGAAACACAGGCAGGCACGGCCAGGGACAGGCAGGGTCATCCCCAGGGAACCCATGCCTACCCTCAGAGCCAGGCCTGCCCCCAGAACAGGACACAGAATTCCCAGAATCCGCGGTCTGGGCAGGCTCACAGGGTGGGATGAGGCTACAGCTCGGAGAACTGGGCTCCTGGGTCTCAATCACTCTTCCCGCCAACCACACCTGGCATATTCTGCCTCTCACCCAGGTGGGAGGAGGTCCTGCCATGGGAACAGGCTGCAGGCCTGCAAAGCTGCCCCACCCCAATGGGGTGTTTCTCTCAGGCCCCAGAGTCCCCAGCTAGTCCCCTATTCAGAGCATGCAGCCCCTGGTCTAGGCTTGGGGTAAAAGCCATTTGTTGCCTAGCAAGGGTGCGAGGTGGGCATCCCTGCCATGTTTTATGGCCCTTTCTTTCCTGCTGCCCGCTCCTCCTCCACCCCTTTCTCCCCTGGGAACACACTCCCCCATCTGCTATACACAAAAGCCCATTCTGGCCTCTCGCTTTGAGACCAGCGTCACCCTGGAGACTGGCGCCTTCCGGCCCAGCCATTCTCTCCCCGCCCCAGCCTGGCCCTGGCTCCCAGGCCGGCTGGCTGCCCTGCCTGCTGCCCTGCCTGCTGCCCCCGTGTACCCCCTTTGGGTCCTCTCCCATGAGCTGGGAGTCTGATGTACTGTCAGTCTCCCCTCCAGGGCCCTGCCCCACAGGTCGGGCTCCACTTCATTTGCTGCTACACTCTGGAGGCCCCAGTATCACTCCACACTCTCCATCACCCTGCTTTGTGTCACAGCCTGCATAGCACAGTGCAGGACACACAGGCGTGGATGGCACGTCACTCTCCCTGAAGCATCCTGCTCTCTGGGGGTAGCTGATAACTTAGGGACAGTGCAGACACGGCACAGTGTGAAATGACGCTGATGTCTCGGTGGTGTGAGTCACACGCTCCTCGTCTCACCTGCTTACGCTGGAAGCCTCACTTTGGCAACAGGAGGCAGGAAGCACCCCCAAACCCAGGTTTTAATAAATCCTCCTGTCCTTACCGCTCCCAGTGGAGGCCTGCTGGGTGAGGCTGGGGATTCTGGATGGGAGGAAGATGGTGGAGCAGGTCCCTGGGAGGAGCCCAGGGCCAGTCAAGGGACAAGCCTGCCCTGCCAGCGGGAGGTCCCGCTTCTTTGTACTGGGGCCACTTATCATTAAAGCAATAATGAGTGAATGCAGACATGCAAAGGTATGTGCAGGGAAGAGCCTTCCCCACAGGTGGCTGCTGGCAGCGGGTGGGGTGTAAAGGTGACTGTCATTAACTCTTTCATCAACACTCACTCCGGCCAGGCCCTGGAGGAGGGAGGGGCTGAATTGGGCTAGCGCAGCTCCTGCCACAGCCCCACGCACGCACGTTCACCTGGTGGCGCTCACAGCAGCCCGTGAGGCAGGCGCATGGCTGCCCTGTTTTACAGGTGAGTAAATGGAGGCACAGAAGGGTCAATCACTCTCCTTGAGCCCCACAGCCAGCGCTGTGCAGGCCTCAGAGCCCAGGTCCCTTGGTGCCCCTATGGCCAGCTCCTCCTGCACCCAAGGGACCCCACACCTGAGGGACCCCGCCCAGCCCACCTGGGAGTCCTGCTGTCACTGACTCCTCGTCATGTGCAGACCTCGATTCCAAGGCTAGCTCCCAGGAACACATCCTCACCTGTCTGCCCTTGGCTGTCGTCTTCTCTCCATGCTAAAAGTCACCTGTGACACAGACATCCTGCAGCAGCCCCTGCTCCTGGAGCTGGGGCAGAAAGCAGGGTATCCCTAGCCTGAGCGGCTGGTAGGAGGGGCAGGCAGGTCTGAGGGAAAGGGTCCTGCACGCCATGATACAGCAGACCTCATCTCCCACCCACTGCAGGCAGCCCCCAAGGAGGCGCATCCCCCTCAGCCCCCGGGAGACTTTCTGCAGCCCTGGCACACACATAGCCCCTCCCTGCCAGGGCCTGGGCTTGTCCCTCGTGGCTCCTCCTCTGCTGTTCTGACCCCCAGTGACTTCTCTGGGTAGGGGGTGATGGTGGAGGCAAAGATGTGGGAGCTCCCTGAGACACCCCCACTCTGCTCCTGGCTGGGGAGTTCCCACAGCAAAGACAGAAAAGAAGGTCCCCATTGTTTCCAAATAAAGTCTCCACTGGTTCTTTCTTTTTCCTTCCTTTCTTCCTCGGCATTCCTTTTCCTTTTCTTCCCCTTTGAACAGTCTGCGGTGTTGGCCAGAGGCTGTGGATGCTTTTCTTTTCCCTGTGCCGAACATGGCTCGTGAGTCATGACCTCGGGGAGCTGCACAGAGGCTCGTTTGAGCTGTTTTCAGGCTTGGGAGACACGGGAGAGGACTGCGTAGTAATGCACCGAGCTGGTTGTACTGGTGCTGAGTCCTCCGCTCTCTGGGCTCAAGATGTCCAACTTTACCCAAGGAGCAGCTAGCCCTGCCCAAGAGAGCCAGAGCATGGCCTCCTCCTGGCCATGGCTTCCCAGCCCTTTGGGACATGTGGCGGTCTCTCCTGCAGGGCCTGGCCTGCTCTCCCAGCAGCAGCAGTAACCATGTCCACGTGGGTGTGGCATGCTCGGTGTTCTCCCGCCCAAAGGCACTGAGCCTGCAGTTTAAACAGAGCCACGTTCCTGGGAGGCAGGTGCTGCTCCTTCGCTCTCAAATGAGGCCTCCTGCCCAGAAGGAAGACACAGCAAGCTCCTCAGCAGAAGCAAGTTTGACTGCAGGTGGGCGTGCAAAGGCCTCCGAGGCAGAGCTTCAGGCTGCCTTCCACCAGGGTGCCTCCCACCAGGGTGCCTTTGAGGCTCGGAGCTGGAGGGGCTGAACTGAGGCACAGAGCCGTCAGTTCCTGGAAATCTGGAAATGCCAGATGCGCAGACCAGGGGCTTGGGGAAGGGTATGTCCTGCATGTGTGTGCACACTGTGCATCTGTGTCACTCTGAACATGTGTGGGGGCAGGCCACCTCCTCCAGGAAGGCCTCTGGGGCCCTGAAGGGTGCTTGCCTCCCACTCAACTGGAAGCCCTCTGAGGGAAGAGGAGATGTGGCTCCTGTTTATTCTGGGGTTGGCTTGAACATTTGACCGCCAAAGGGCCTGATTCAGAGCTTGTCTGATAATGGAGTGAGAGCCTTCCATTGTGACAGGTGAGCTGCCCGGCCCAGGGAGCTCGGCCTGTGATTTGGGTGTGTTTACAGGCCAGGATGCCCACCTGGGGTCAGGTGATGATTCAGAGTCCCGAGTGCTAACCATTACACCACAGAACCCCTCTGGTCAGGTGATGACTGGGATCTGTGAAGGGCCAACGGTGGGGTGGGTGAGGTGGTGCCGGAGTCTGCTCCCGCTGCTGCAGGCCTCGATGCCTGGGTGGGTCGGGTTGAGCAGCTCGTGCAGCTGTCTGCATCTGAAAGACACTTTCCTACGCAGCACTTGTAAGACACTTTCAAAGAGCACTTGCAAGGTGGATTCAAGTGCTTCTCTGGTGCAGCCCCTTCCTCCTCCTGGCACCAGCCTTCCCTGTGCCCATGCTGGCTCCTGCTCCTCCTAAACCGGGTTTCTGAGGATTCATGAGCTCTGAGGCTCCTGTGTGGCAAGCAGGGCCTCACTGCAGATGGCCTTGCTTATCGCAGGCTCGAGGGGGCTGCTCCTGCTGCTCCCTGACGTCAGCGTCCACCTGCCCTGCAGCCTGGGGCCGGGAACAGACATAGGGCCTGCACACCCATGACTCAGGCCTACCCCACGCCCAGGGAGCCCAGCCCTTTGAGAAGCAGCTGAGTCAGTGCGGGGTGGGGTGCAGGGCTCCTGTGGACCAAAACAGAGGGCCCCTCCTCAGGGCAGGCAAAGACCCATGTGGGGGCGGGGGCTAGAGCTGAGCCTAGACGCTGAGCAGCGGCTTGCCTTGACACAGGGGAGCAGGGGTGGGGTGCAAGGGGGGCAGAAAACATTCCAGGAGCAGAGAACAGTGGGGCCAGTGTGGCATCCCACAACAGTGAACACTGTCAGAGAGGCAAGGATCAGGGCCATGTGCATTGGGCACGTCGGCCAGGAGGGGATCCCAAGGCCCCTAAGGCTGAGCTCACATCGAATTCTCCTCTGTGCTCAGCCTCAGAGGGTGAGGCTCACAGGCCTGCCACACAGTCACCAGCCCCCCAATTCCACACAGTTCCTAATCCCTATGTCACTATCCCCAATCTGTCCACTAGACTGTAAGCTCCATGAGGGCAGAGAACCTGCTCTCATGCCCTTGGAGTCCCCTGGGACTGGACACAGCATAGGCACCCCAAACTTCACATGTCCAAAATAGAGTTCTTGTCCCCGTGCCACCCAAGAGCACCTTCCCCAGGGTTCCTTCCATCTACCTGCACTATTGCCCCGCTACTGACTCAGACAAGAAAACCAGTGTCCTCTCTTTCCCAAACCTCACATCCAGTCCACCAGCACTTCCTGCTAAATGGACCTCCAAAATGCACCTCGGTCCTACCCCTCCCAGCCACTCACACTGCCTCGGCCACTCCCACCACCACCCTCTCCCCTGAGGCCTCCTGACAGGTCTCGAAGGTTCTGCTTCCTCGTGTCCAGCTCAGAGGCCTCCCACGGCCCTCAGGGTCCTCCACATTCCCTCCCCTCTTCCAGGGCCCTCTTGCTCTGCCCCACCCTGGCTTCTGCCCCATCTCACCCACCTTCATCTGTGCTTCCCATGGTGCAGCCATGTGAGTTTTCTGCCTCTCTAAACTCGCTGTGGCCCAAGGGCCTTTGCACTTACCCCCCCTACAAGGACCCTCTTTCCCTGGACCTCCCCATGCCTCCCAGCCTCCAGGGCTCCGTAGGGACTTCCCTGTCCACTCAGATCACTGTTCCCTCTCTCAACCCTGCACGTTTTACCTGAATAGCACTTCACCTTATCTTGTAATTTTCTGTTTGTTGATTTATTTCCAAGAGTCCTCTGAGGGCAGGCAAAGCAGACTGTTCTCAGTGCCTGAAACGTTTTTCAGATGAATGCTGTATTGAGTTGATTGGAAATAACTATCCACGGTAGATGAGTCAATGAAAGCAGCACTAATCCCTACCCTTAGGCCACGCAGCCTGGTTAGGCCCCTCCAACAGGTGCCCGTAGGGAGGCCTGCCTGCCTGTCCCACCTTCCCCTCCTAATCGAGTGGGCTCACATCTGTTTTCTCAGCTGCCTGCTGGCCACACTCACACCCCTTCCAGTCACCGTGGGAGGGGAGGACCATTATCCCCAAAGTGTTGATAAACAGACCTGGCCCTCTCACTGAGGACAGGGGTAAGCGGACTGCACGATCATGACACTGAATGCCAAGGGTGAAGACAAAGCCTTGAGAGCTGGTACTGTCATCAGCCCCCTTCACAGATGAGAACATTGAGGCTAGGGGGGTCAGGTGACTTGCTCCAGCATCAGATGGCACAGCCAGGCTCCGGGGTTCTGGAACCTTCCATCTTCTCCCAGTCTGAAGCCTCAATGGTCCTTACACAGGGCAACCTCAGTCCTGTCCACATGCAGATGTGGGGAGCAGGGGCACAATGAGGAGGGGTCCTCGCCTCAGCACGGGTCCTGGGGGTGGTCCTGGTCATAGGAGGACCCTCCTGCCCCCTCCCCTGCCTCCCCTGTGTTCAGGTTGAGTGGGGGTAGGACTGGCTTCTCAGAACAGGCAGAATGAGGTCAGCCAGTGTGCTAAGGGGGCCACCTCCAGGTCACCCTGCTGGGAATGCACTCCACCGTCAGGGAACAAGGGCAGTGCCTGGGCTCCAGGCTTGAACCCTGCCTCTGTCTTCACTCAGGCTGTGGTTAGGGGAAGCGGCAGGGGTACTTGAATCTCAGTGGGACCAATAGTTTCTGAGGCCAGCTCTGCCAGTCCCTGGGCTGCCCTGCCCTTATCTGGCCCTCACTCCCTGTGCCCCCATGCTCCTTCCAGTCAATGTGTCCCAGCAGCTCCAGGCCCCAGAGGCGTGACTGGGAGTGAGAGGTAATAGGTATACAGCAAAGCTCCCTGAAGGCATCACCCTCATGGGCTCCCCATTAGACTGTTCCTCACTCTGCTGCCTCCAGGGTGGCGCCTGGCCAGGGTCTTCGGGCAAGGGCAGGGGGCTCAGTGGACATCCCCTCCCCATTCCGCAGGTCTGCACAAGTGCCCTCCTTTCCCTTCTCCTCCCTTCTCCTCCTCAAATCCTGGCTCCTTGCAAGGCCCCCCTGTCCAGCATCTCAGAGACCTTGTGCCTCGGGGCTTACCCCTCACTGCTCGGCCACCCCAGGTCCTGACCTCACTCCATACTCTAGGCTCGCCTGTCCTTGACCCAGCTGTGCTGGTCCTCCTGAAGGCTAAGCCCCTCCTGCTTTGACCCTGGGGCCAAGACACAAGGTGCTTTACCCATCTGAACCCCAATTTCCTTAGGTGGGAAGAGTAATACAGGTAACTCTGCTCACCTCCCACCCCCTGTCTGTTTTGTGTGAATTTCCGTGCCAAGGAAATGCCCATCCACTGCCACGTGTTGTTTTCAATGGCCCTCCAGGTCTCCCTTGGCCCCAGGCAGCCTGGATACTGGGTCACACAGACAGTAAGATGGAAAGAGGGCAGCAGATGGAGACCATGTGGTGCTCGTGCCTCATCTGCAATGGGGCTACTCTGATTCTCTGGTCCTTTTGGAGGCAGCTCTGGCAGGCAGTGGGGCAATGGGCACAACCAGTTCTTCTGGAACTGCAGGGCCTCAGGCTCTGCTTGCAGCAAGTTTGACTCTCCTGTGGGCTCTGCTGATACCTTCACAGGCCTGTGGCCCCTGCCGGGCTCTGCCTCTTCTGCAGGTGTTCTGTCTGTCCTGGTAGGGGAGCTTCCTTATGTCACAGCACAAGGCGCCCCGCCCCGGCTCTGGCAGCGCTTGGAGGAAGTCCATGCCTCTCCCACATGCCATCATTTCAGGATCACCAGTCAGTCTGCAAGAGCCCGTGGATGCATTTCCTATTGTCCCACGTCCCCATGAAAATGTAACTCAAAATGCACGGTGGCTCACACCTGTAATCCTAGCACTTTGGGAGGCCGAGGTGGGCGGATCACTTGAGGTCAGGAGTTCATAATCAGCCTGACCAATATGGTGAAACCCAGTCTCTGCTAAAAACACACAAAAAATTATCCGGGTGTGGTGGTGGATGCCTGTAATTCCAGCTACTCAGGAGGCTGAGGGAGGATAATTGCTTGAACCTGGGAGGTGGAGGTTGCAGTGAACTGAGATTGCACCATTGCACTCCAGCCTGGGTTATGGAGAAGAAAGAAAGAGAGAAAGAGGGGGGGGGGAGAAAGATAGAAAGAAAGAAAGATGAAAGAAAGAAAAGAAAGAAAGAAAGAAAAAATAAAGAAAAAGAAAGAAAGAGAGAGAGAAGAAAGAGAAGGAAGGAAGGAAGGAGGGAAGGAAGGAAGGAAGGAAAGAAGGAAGGAAGGAAGGAAGGAAGGAAGGAAGGAAGAAAAAAAAGGCAGGCAGGCAGAGAAAGTGTAACTTGAAGAATTGGGCATGAGGCAGTGAAGCCTCTCATGGGCATTGCCTCCTCCTGGGCCCAGACTAGAGGGAACACCAGTGTCCCCGTGTCTGTCTGTGGCTGACCGCCCAGCACTACCCCTCTCTGACTGTCTGAGCTGGCTCTCTGCAGGCCCTGCCCTCAGGTCAGGGATCACTCGGTCTGAACTGGGCACTACACGTTCACCCCAGAGAATGCCATCATGGGGGTCAGCCCCACTTTCTGACCTGAGGAGCTCTTCTAATATTCTGTTTCCAACCTGTCTCTGCTCTCCGCCCCTCGTCTGTGACAGCCATACAAGGAGGCTGGCTTCCCACCAAGCTAGCTGAAGGCTCGTGCTCTCCTCGCCTCAGATCCCCCAGCAGTCAGACCAGGGAACGTGGGTGGTCCTGGACTTTACATCTCTGGGGCTGGTCAAAGACCAGGGACCCAGGGATCGTCGGCAGAGGCTACAGGAGGCCAGAGTCTAGGAGCTAAGCTTCGGGGAGAGGCACCCGCCCCCGGCTCCCTAGTGTGCAGTCTGTGTGGTGGGCTCTGGCCGCTGCTGCTGCTGTGGCTGGCTGGCTGCCTGCTTCCGGGTCAGCACACCTCCACCTGCCTATGCCTTACTCCATATTCTTGCAAAACTCCCTTCCTGCTACAGTAACCAGGGGAAGTTTCTGTCTTCTGTGACTTGGGCCCCCGCTGGTAGTGTAGACCCGTCTATATGTGAGCCTGTGGTCTCTGGGTCGGAGAAGTAAAGAGAATGGCCCAGGCCGCCCAGCGAGGAAAGCACAGGCCCCTGTGAGCTCCCTCGGTCTGCCCCACGCCCATGCTCTCCCTGCCACTTGGCATCTGCTGCCATGTTTTCTCTCCTACCGTTCACTTCACGCCCACGCTGCTGAGCCTGTTTAATTGCGGTGCATGACACGCATGATATTGGGGTCATATTTAAACACGGCAAGCTCCACTGATTAGAAACCCTTTGTGCAAATCCCTCAGCGAATCCAACAGGCCTGCCTTTATTTTTAATAACGGCAAAAGAGATAGCACACCGCAGTGCAGTCAAGTGTCCTCCTAAAACCGTGTTTTCCAGAAGGAAAAGACATACATAAGCTACCTTTGACTTATTTCCTTTCAAGCATTGGATGTCATTTCTCCTGGGAGGTCGTGCTGAGGCAGGATCTGGGCATGTGGGGACGTAGCAGGTGCCTGGTGAATGGAGCCGTTGTGATGATGATGCTCCAAACTGGGGTCTGACCCTCTGCCAGACAGGGAGCCTGCTCAGGCCCAAGAGCCTGAACCAGGGGTTCTCTAAGTGTGGTCCCAGGGCTAGCAGCTTCAGGGTCACTTGGAAACGTGTTAAAATGCAAATTCTCAGGCCCCACCCCAGATCCTGTGCGGGGGGGTGGGGGTGGGTGGGCAGCACCCTAAGCTCTTGTCCTGACTCAGGTCTGAGAACCCAGGCCCAGAGCTGCCCACTGGTCAGACAGAGAAGTCCAGATAACAATGGAACCTGTGGCCAGGGCTTGTGTGTTGTCACTGGACCCCTCCAGGGGATTAGCGCTTTAAGCCGTCAAAGAAGAGGGAATTAACTTTTGCTGAGCACCTGTGAGGTTTAATTTCTCAGGTACTCTCCATGGCAACCCCACCAGGCGGTCATTCTTCTTGAATGTTAAAGAAGATATGTGTTGGAGCAGATGACCATGATTACACAATGGATGTGCAGCACAGCCAGGCGTCCAGATCTGAATCCCACGCCCTCCTCTGCCACAATGGGCCTCAGGGACATGCTTATAGCACAGTCATGGACCCTGGGTAACATAAAGTGTGGGACAGGGGACACAGGATCTTCAGATGGCCACACACTGCCTCCTCTATGCATCTATCTCCCACACCTCTCACCCTGGCCTGGCTGCTCTGAGGGCCTGGGGAGAGGCAGAGACAGGTTGGGCGTAGGGAAAATACACACTCTTACCAGGCACCCCTGGACATGCACTGCTGACCAGGCATAGCATTCAGTGGGGCCAGGACTTGGGCAAGGGTGCAGGCTTGAGTTGGGGTGCAAAAAGCAAGTCTGGGTAGATGCTCCCCCTCTGTGGGACTCGGATCCCAGACACCGTGGACAGAGCAGGGCTGCAGTATGGTGCACATGGACCCTGGGCACTTAGCCTTCGTGCGCCTCTTCCTGCATAAAATAAAATATTTAAAATCAGAGTTTACAACTGCATTCGTATAAAGATGATTATACTCCAAGCTGGATTCATTATTATTTTATTACACTCAGTTTTTCTCTTCTGATTTTAAAATAGGGCGATCCTAGGGCTGGTTAGAGTGTTCCTGGGCAGGCCCTGTGTCCTTAAACCTCAGCAAAGAAAGCAGCGAGGACTTCCCTCTCCGCCGGTGTGGGTGTGACGGTTCACTTACATCCTATCTGCAGGACATGCCCGGAAAGGCAGGTGGGAGGCAAGAGGGAGCGGAGGCCAAGACGTAGGTCCCAGATATCCTAGTCCACACTTGTCCCCACCAGGTGTGTGAGTGCCGGCGCACTGCTGAGCCTCGCTGGGCCTCCGTTTCCTCAACTGGTAAACGCTGAGCGGACTGAGCTCTGAAAGTCTTCGGAGCTTGGTAAGCAGAGATCTCAGCAGA
Source organism: Cebus imitator (assembly GCF_001604975.1). Classification (NCBI taxonomy): domain Eukaryota; kingdom Metazoa; phylum Chordata; class Mammalia; order Primates; family Cebidae; genus Cebus; species Cebus imitator. Next base: position 477,264 of record NW_016107950.1, on the reverse strand, counting down.
AAGAGAGGCCGCCCCTGCCCCCAGGAGGGCAGAGGCACCTGAGTCTCCGTGCAGAAGACAGACCTAGGGGACCCGCGCTGCTCTGGGGCTGTACAAAAGTGCTGGGCGCCTGCTGCTGTCTCTGAGAAAACACTCCTAGGCTCCCAGGGGCCCAGGAGCGCGGCGGGCGGGATGATCCCGGGGGCCCCGGGGGCGGCGTGTCTGTGCGTGCCCATTCCCGGGGGGTCACCAAAGCCCGGGGGCAGGCGGGGCAGGAGCCTGGACGAGCGCTCGGTGACCCTCCCGAGGCCAGGTTTGGGGAGGCGGAGCGTCCCCGCGGTCCGGGGCGGTCACGGGGCGGACCCCAGGGCGGGACGGGGGTGGCGTCGGTGGAGCCGGCTCGGCGGCCCGGCTCGTCATGCTGCTGGCAGGCTCTGGGCGCCCTGGCGGCCACCATGCTCAGCGTTGTGCACTTCCTCCGGAGCTTCTTCAAGGTAAGAGCCGGCGTCCGGGCTCGTGGTCGGGCTCGCGGCGCCCTGCGCGGGTGGGGTGGAGCACAGCCTGCGTTGGCTGCGGCGCCCGGGACAGTCCCCGGGGCACGGGTGGGTGGGGACACCCTCGTCGCTCCCCAGTTTCCGACGTGCAGACCGGAGGTGGCGTCCTGCGAAGTGAGGCCGACTTGAGCGCTGGGAAGGAGGGGGCTCCCCTGGAGGCGGTCGGGACGGCGGCTCCGGGCGAGCCCCTGAGCCGGCCTGGGCGCGCGGGGCACTCGGAGCCGCTGCCGCTTGGCGCAGTACCGCCTGTTTCGGGAAGGACGGCTGGTGCCGGCCCGGGGGGTGCGGGAGAAATGGTTGCTGTTGTGTTATTTCCCGGGCTGAGGGTACGCGAGGGAGCAGCAGCAAGCGCCTGAAGCTGGGGCCGGGGCCGGGGCCCGGGCTGTTGCGCTCCTGCACAGGGTGTCCCCTCTCTGGCCTGATTTCCAGGCCCGCTCGCCATTGGGGACCCACCCCTTTGGGACGCCTCCGCCTCGCTGCCCCCACAGGGACCCCAAGGTGGGCAGGGGCTCCGAGGCACGGTCAGGGGTGGCCGGCCACAGGTTACCAAGCCCCACCTGCCCAGGTGAGCCAGCGGGAGGGCGGGCGCGATGCTGGGTGGCGCAGGGCTCTGACTGCGGGAGGCAGGGAAGAGCCGCCAGCTCTCAAAGGCAGATCCCGGGGAGGCAGACCTGTGTGGGGCTGTCGGGGCGGGAGGGTGCCCTAATTGGCTGGGCAGCCACCTTCTTCCAGAGGTGAAGACGGGAGGGTGGGTTGGAGTTCTGTGGCCCTGAGTGCTCTGGTGAAAGGCGCAGGAAGCCAGGTGACCCAGGGCAGACCTGCAGGAGCCCTGCCCTCGTTCAGCCTCTCCGCTGGCCAGGCATCAGCTCCCACCCCCAGCAATAATGGAGTGATACAGGCGTTCAGAGTGGAGAAGGCGGGACAGCCAGAAGGCGCCCTTTCAGAAACCTGTGCTGCTGAGTGCAGGAGATGCCATGGAAGCGCTCAGACCCCCTCCAAATGCTGACTCTGTCATTGAGGAGGTGTACAATCTTGGGACAATCACACAACTACCTGGGTCTTTGTTTTGAAAAATGTGGGTGATGATTCCACACCCTCCACACCTTTCAGGATTAGTGTGAAAGTCTTGTTAGAAAACGTGAGTGTGGGCTGACGCCTGTAATCTCAGCACTTTGGGAGACCGAGGCAGGCGGATTGCCTGAGGTCCGGAGTTCAAGACCAGCCTCGCCAGCATGATGAAACCTGTCTCTACTAAAAATACAAAGATTAGCCAGGTGTAGTTGTGAGCGCCTGTAATCCCAGCTACTCAGGAGGCTGAGGCAGGAGAATCACTTGAACCCAGGAGATGGAGGTTGCAGTGAGCAGAGATTGCACCACTGCACTCCAGCCTGGGCAACAGACCCATACTCTGTCCAAAAAAAAACACTAAAGGAAGGAAGAGAGGAAGGGAGGGAGGAAGGAAGGGAGGGAGGGAGGAAGGGAAGGAAAACGTGTGATCATGAAGTGGTGAGCCCTGGACTTCGGGAAGGAAAGAAGGAAGGAAGGAGGGAGGGAGAGAGGGAGGGAGGGAGGGAAGGAAGGAAGGAAGGCAGGCAGGCAGGCCGGCCTGAGTGTGTTTATAAGTCCTGGACTTTGGTTGTGCTGCACCTACAGCAAGGGTAGCAAGCAGTTGTCCAGGTGAGGGGAAGGTGGCTGGGCAGAATCTGAGTCCCTGGGGGGTGGTCCAGGAGCTCCAGGAGCAGAGGCCTCTGGACATCTCTGGGTAGCCACCTTGCCTGCTGCTGCTGGGGAGGATCCTGGGATGAGAGCCTTTGTGGAAGTATTCCTGAGACACACTGTCCCCCAGTTCCCCCTCTATTCAGAGAGGCCTTTCCATACTTCCTGCCCTGTGTCTGCCTCAGGTCCCTGTAGGTCCTGGGACACCTGAGGCCTCTCCGTACACACCACAGGGAGCATCACCTGTGCCCCTCAGGGGGTCTCCTGTCTGCTGTCCACATGGGAGGGGCTCTGACTGCCACAGCAGTCACTTCTGGCTGTGCAAGTGTGTCTTGCCAAGCCACTGGCAACGTAGTTTGTACTTGTTTCTCTCAGACCCGGTGGTAAGGAACACCCCGTGAGGACCCAGGCTGCGGGGCAGGCGAGGGAGCTACCTGCTTGAGTCACCACCTGGTGCCTCCTGGTGTTCCCTGGGCTTGGTCCTATGGGACCTCCTGATGGTGGGTGCTGGACTGGGCCAGAAAATGCCCACTTAGTTCTGGGAACCTCAGCTAGTCCAGGTCTCCCAGTCAGACTCTGTTAGCTGAAATGCAGCTAGTCTCCACCAAGCCCAGGACGAGAACCCAAAAGCCCCAGGTGTGACTTCTGGTAGCACTTGGTGTAGACTCTGCATAGCACCCAGATCTGCCCGGGCATGTTGGGCACCGTGGGATCCATGGGGCACGACAGCCATGTGGCAGAGTCCCTCCCCGTGCAGGCAGACCGGACAGAGAAGCCTGCACCTGCCAGAGGCCCACACAGGTGCACCGCCTTGGGGGTCACCCAGCAAATGAGTCAGAGGAACAGCACACCCAAGAGGAAAATATGTTGTCTCAAAAATCCAGGGGCTCACCCAGCGTCGTGTGTGGGCCAGACATGCTTTTGCTTTCCAGTGGGTATCCCAAAATGTTCCAGACAGCTGGACACCCCTGCTGCCTGCCTGGAGCCATCACTGAAGTGGCAGGTCCCTGTGTTTTCGTAGGATGTATGTCCTACACTCTGGTACCTGTATGTCCCAACACTTAGGGTGCTTTGCTATTTGCTTTCGTCCAAGACCTATTAGTGTGCAGAAGACCTGCATGAGGTCCTTGGGAGAAAGGTCAAGGTCTCTGTTGGCTAAATCGTGGCACAGAATCAGTGAGCCAAGACAAGGCTGTGAAGGTGGGATGCTGTGCCCCATGGCAGGGAAGGGAACCCGCTTCCGCAGATCCCTGAGTACTGCAGCAGGAAACACACACACAGGCACACACACAGATGCACACACAGCCACACACACAGGCACACACACACAGACACACATACAGGCACACAAACAGGCACACACACACAGGCATGCACAGACACACACACAGACAGGCACACACATCGGCACACATAGGCGTAGGTTCACACACAGGCACACACACACAGACAGGCACACACACACACAGGCACACACATCGGCACACACAGGTGTAGGTTCACACACAGGCATACACAGACACACATAGGCACTCACACAGGCACACACACAGATGCACACACAGCCACACACAGGCACACACACAGGCGTACACACACAGACACACACAGCATACACACAGGCACACAAACAGGCACACATACACAGGCATACACAGGCACATACACACAGACACACACATCGGCACACACAGGCATAGGTTCACACACAGACACACACAAGCATACACCGGCACACATGGGCACTCACACAGGCACACACACAGATGCACACAGCCACACACAGGCACACACACAGGCACACACACAGGCATACACACACAGACATACACACACACACAGGCACACACTGGCACACACAGGCATACACAGGCACACATGGGCCCTCACACAGGCACACACACAGATGCACAAAGCCCCACACAGGCACACACACAGGCATACACACACAGACACACACACACAGGCACACACACAGGCATACACACACAGACATACACACACACACAGGCACACACACAGGCACACACCGGCACACACAGGCATAGGTTCACACATAGACACACACAGGCATACACAGGCACACATAGGCACTCACACAGGCACACACACAGATGCACACACAGCCACACACAGGCACACACACAGATGCACACACAGGCACACAAACAGGCACACATACACAGGCATACACAGGCACATACACACAGACACACACACACACAGGCACACACACATGCACACAGGCACCCACAGGCATTCACAGGCACAGAGAGACACACACACAGGCATACACACTTGGGACACACAGGCACACACATCGGCACACACAAGCATAGGTTCACACACAGACACACACAGGCATACACACTTGGGACACACAGGCACACACATAGACACACACGTGTACACGCAGGTGCACACACAGGCACACACACATAGACGGAGTTTTCATCCAATCAGTGGCTCTACACTATGCCAAAGATTGTGGCTCTACCGTCCAGTAGGGAGGTCATAGTGGGACAGCACAGCTGATGAGAGAGTCCACTTGATTGAACCCAGAGCCGTCCACCGCATTTTCAAGGCCCCGTGTCTCCTGCACAAGCCTACCTGGCAGGTGAGGGGATGCAGCAGTGTCTCCTGCCTTGGGTGTGGTGGTTCCTCAGTCTCCAGGGACGAAGTGTTGCTAATGAGCCACTATTTTGAAGGGGAGGGTGTAGCAAAGCCTTCCAGTTAGTCTCTCCCACTGTAGAAGCCTCCACACTGTGGCCCAGGGAGCCAGGATGGAGTTCCTGCCAGGTGCTGGCGTGTGTTCGTCACCTGAGCACCCAGGAGCTGGGGAAATTGCCACAGGACAGCTTTGCGATCCCATTGGGCTGCATGACATGGACGCGGGGCACAGCTCCCACCATGGCCTGCGCACCACCCTGGGGGTGGGCTGTGGACCTCCTGGGCCGCCAGGAACAGTGTCAGCTCAGAACCAGCCCTCAGAGGTGCTGGGAGATCCAGGTACTTCTCTGTCCAGGAGCTCTGGAAGATTCACAGCATAAGCCTGTGCTGTTACACAGGTGACCAGCCTCCCCACAACTCAAGGAGCTTTGGGACTACTAAGTGAAATCTGGGAATCAGGCAAGGGGCAATGGGGTTTATTCCGTAAATATTTGTTGATACTATGCACCAGATATTGTTCTAGGCACGCATGGTAGACTGCTGCCTACCAGACCTAGTTTTTAAAAGTTGGTTTTTTCACATTTCTATTAATATCACACACTTCGAATAGGACTCTAATGGCATTACCTGTTGATTTCAGTCCTAGCAGCTCCATGAGTGTGTCATCAGTGCCAAGGAGCCTCAGCACAGAACATCCTGGTGCCCCTCTGGCTGCCGGCACCTGAATGCTTCCTCATCCTGTCGTGCTGGCCCATGCTGGCCTCACGGCTCTCACCCATACAGTTTCCACCAATGAGAAGGTCTCCCATCAGCATCTCTAGCTGATAGAGAACAGTGTCTGTGGCAATATTCCTCGCTGTTGGCGTTCTCCTTCCTAAGTGTTTCGTGGTGCTTCAGGCTGGGGCAGGTCTTTTTGGTTCCCCTGAAGACATGGTTAGGGACACTGCACATCATGCTTTTGATGGGTCTCCACCAACACTGTATCCCTTTGGATATTTGGATTCCTTCAAGGGATTTTGGCTTTTCAGTTTCACTTTGTGGGCCCACTATCAAGCTGAGGCTTCAGGGAAGCAACAGCTCACCTGTTGACTCTCGAACTCCAGCATGGTGGGTGTACCCACAGCGGCCAGGGGTGGGGTGATGCTCTTCCCCCACAGTCAGGGACGCTCCAAACCCGTTCTCATCATTCCCTGGGGTTTTTGCTGGTGTGTGTTGGCACAGTCATCATTCTCTGAAGTAGGAGTCTTTTCCTCGATGGTTTCACTTGTGATGGGTTCCCCTGGCCATGCTGCGGTCTGACTCTGCTCTTTGGCCTGAAGGCAGGAAAAGGAGCCAGGGTGGGCATGGGCAGAACATGCCACACTCTGCAGGGTGACTCGCTGGGGAAGGCATAACAGCCTGAAGCAGCCAGGGAGAGGAGCGAGGGCTCAGTGGGGTTGTGAGCCACGCAATGCATTCCCACTCCTATGGTGAGGGTCCCACTCTTTCCCAAACTGTACCCTGACTGTCACTCGAGGAGCAAGAAAACAACACATCCTTCTGGCTTCGTAATGTGCCAGTCTGCAGATTGGTGGAGTCAGACTCCTTTTCTGGTCCAGGGATATCTCAGGCTGGTGGCTGCAGGAGAGAAGAGATACTCATACTTTATGCAGAGTGGTAGAGAGCCCCTGCCAGGACTGTGTTATTCCCTCACTTTAAGCTGTCTGGGACAGTTAGAAGCAGCACGCTCACCTGGCAGTCCTGGGATTCTTCATGCCCTTCATTTGGATTTTGTAGCAAGAGCCATTTCCCCCCCAGAAGCACCCAGTCGTCACTTGGCCACCATTGATAATTTATTCTGGGGCTGGCCATGCAGGCAGTGAGATGCCAGAGTTCCACATCTTCCACAGTGCTAATGTGTTTCCACTGCTTTTGGCGTCAACCAGGTGAAATGCCCAGTCCAGCTCTCCTCCCACCTTCCTGCTGATCTTTTAGCCGCAAGCATCCGGGTACCAGTTTCTTTACTAGTGAAGGATCTTGGTTGCCAAAGACAGAAAAGGGCTCCAGTTAAGTGAAAAAAGAGTAGCGTTTTGGCAGGCTGGGGGTAGCGCACTGGCTCAGCTTGTGCAGGGATGAAGAGGGTGAAGCCTGGGGGGCCTGGGTGGCTCTGCCCTGGGCGTGGGCTCCACTGCCCTGCTGACAACACCCTCTAGCGACTCTTGTAGGCAGTGAGTTCTGTCCTCAAGAGCCAGGGTCCTGGCTGGGGTGGGACGAGAGGATAGCTGCCTCCTTTCTATTTCCAAGATAGATGGGGCCAGATTTTCAGTTATCTTGGGGTGTCCTCCTACCCCTGGTCCCGGCAGCTGTTCAGCACGGGGCAGACAAAGCCCACTCATGGCGTACGATTGAGAAGTCCCGTTGGGACTCGCTTGGCCCCTCCGCTTTTGTGGGGGAAGGAGGGTCTCAAGTCCAGTTTACTGGGGCCTCTGCCAGGGAGCCAACTACGTCATTGAATCCTTCCGGGTGAAGGTCACAGCGGGAACCCGCGGCTGGAGACACTGAGCCAGGGTGGGCTGTCCTCGAGCCCTGCAGAGGCTGGTCTCCTGCATGATGGAGTGGGCAGGACAGGCCTGGCTAGGGAGCCAGCAGCCTGCCAGGAGGCCCTCAGTGCCTCTGCTGGGCCATGCCTCCCACCACCCTGGACTTGCCGGCCTGGGGGGCGTTGCTGCTCAGAGGCACCGGTGCTTGCTCCTGCTATGGGTCTCCTCACCCTGCCTGTGCCCCTCAGGTCCTCCCCTGACCTCACCAGATGGTCCTCCTGTACAACACACATTCTCATGCACCCCCGTGTGCTGGGCCATGAGGTGGCGTCTCCAAAGGTTGTTCTCTCTCTCTGGGCTTGGCTCTGAGGGCAGGGGCAGGGTTTGGAACACAGCGTGTCCTCAGGAAAAGCGCTGAGTCTGTGTGTGGCCAGGTCAGAACCCCAAGGGGGCCCTGAGTGCAGAGGGCCCCAGGTTGATGTTTCTAGAGAAATGGACTCCTGAAACGCTCTCTCCAAACTTGGGTGCAGCACAGCCCTGCTCTCCAGGTGTGGGCTGGGCACAGCCTGCCCCTCCTCTGCGTGCCTGTCCTCCCCCTGGCTTCAGTCAGGTGTCCTCAGACCTTCCTGAGACTCCAGCCACTGTTTATAACCGGGGAGGTGCCGGAGCCCACAGAGGGTTTGCATTCACTCTGGGTCTCCGGTTTTGCCTGTTTCTCCCACTGAGTGCAGCTAGCTCCCTGGCTCAGGAGAAATGCCGTCATTCCGGAGCCCTTATGTAATTTCCCCATCTCTGAAATGGGTTTCCACTCCCCTTCTGCCAGTTGTAAGGTGGTAAGGTTTAAACGACGTTGCCTACTGGGTGTGACCCTGGCTCCAGGACCTTTTGGGGTTGGGGAGGGTGCTGCCTGAGGCCTCCAGCCCCATGTTGCCCTGTTGTAAAGGAGGCGGGCTGCCCTGCCTGGTGGGCAGAGTGCTGTTGGCCCTGTTGGCTGGATGTGAACCCGGGCAGTAAATCCTAGAGACCCTGTCCCACCCTGGCTAGCTTGAAATGCCTTGGATATCAGCCACGTTTGCACAAAATGGGTCGATTTGTCTCTTCTACAGCCTTTCACCTGTGAACTAAAGATCGCCCACACTTGAGAAGTGGTCTACTGGGAGCACTCCTCGGAAGCTGCCCCCTTCCAGGGTCCCTTTGTGACAATGACAGCCCCTGGGTAGGCCCACTCTCCCCATAGAGCTCTGTGCCCTGGGGCACCTTCATTTAACCCCTCCACTCTCAGGAGTATGTGAAAATTAAAAATAACAAAACCAAGGGAAAGCATGTGAATTTCGGCATGCAGAGAGAGCGCCCCGCAACTCTTAGCCATGACCCCAATCTCTATTTCTGTCTTCCCCAAACACATATTTTTCTTATAACCAGTGGAGCTGAATGGAACCCATCTCTGACACTTGGCCAAGTGTGACGCTGCCTGATGTTGCTGGCCAAAGTTCCTGCTCTAGGTAGAAAGAAAGTTTTTGGCCGGGTGCATGGCTCACATCCGTAATCCCAGCACTTTGGGAGGCCATTTGAGCCCAGGAGTTCCAGACCAGCCTGGGCAACACAGTGAGACTCCCATCTCTACAAAAATGTTTCAAAAAATTTAGCCTGGCATGGTGCACACACCTGCAGTCCCAGCTACTTGGGAGGTTGAGGCAGGAGGATCGTGGGAGCCCAGGAGTTCGAGGCTGCAGTGAGTCGTGATTGCGCCACTGCACTTCGGCCAGGGCGACAGAAAGAGACCCTGTTTCAAAACAAAACAGAACAAAAGAAAGTGTGTTTTTACAGAGGCCTGCTGACTATGAGAACATCCACCTCAGAGCACAGTGGGTATGGCGGGTGGGAGAAGCTGGGTCTGGTGGGGCAGTTTTTGTCTGTGTGAGGACTCAGGCTTGTGAGAAAACCTGGGAGCGACTCACAGGGTGGAGCATCCCCAGAGCAGCACCAGGAGGGAGGGAGCTGCTGCCGTACACACCAGCCTGGGCCAGACCTACGGTGTGGTCCCAAATGGGAACCTACAGTGACAGAAAGCACAGGAGTGGCTGCCTGGGGAAAGGTGAGGGCGGGCGGGGGCGGGAGGGTGGATGAGGAGGGACAGAGGCCGTGGAGATTCACTGCAACTGTGCTCCTGTTGGCACCCTCAGGTGCACTTCCAGCATGTGAGTTTACTGTGCCTCCATTACGCCTCGATCAAGCCAGGACCACCTCGGCCAGAAGGCATTCAGACCTGGCCCATGGTCTGTTTCTCAGGGCCTTCGCTGAGAGCTCAAACAAGCCCGTTGCTTCCTGCATCCGCTCCCCTGGCGCCCCATGCCCAGAGCCCAGGACGATCCTGGGGCAGCAGGCGGGCAGCGCAATAATCCAGGCTGGCTGAGACAAGTGGTTCCTGCTTCCTCGGCTGAGTGCTCAGCTGAAACCAAGCCTGTCTGTGCGTCATCAGCACTGTGTCCTTGCTAGCTGGTGCCACCAGGACCTATGGCCTGGGGATGGTCAGCCTGGTCATCCGAGACCCCCACAACCCAAGAGTCACCTCATCTCAGGTGCTGGGCTCCCAGGAGCCACCCACACGGACTGCCACGCAGGACCAGGCTGCTATCTCTGTACCAGCCTCCCTGCCCTGCTTGGCTGTGCAGCCTAAGCCAGTCCTCCCTCTCAGCACCCCCAGGCCAGTGCCCTCCCTCCAAGACCCTCAGGAACCTGCCTGCCGGGGCTGTGACCCCCGCCATGGGGAGGTGCACATGGGGAGAGTGACATGGGTAGGCGAGAGAGAAGGGACTTAGGGCAGGATTCAGGCCTGGTGAGAGGGGCTTCGGGAACCAGGACTTTGCTCAGATGGACGCCCGTGGGAGGTGTGGGGGCAGCTCTAGGGTCAGGGGTCTTTCCTTAGCAGAAGGAAGAAGAAAGCCCAGGCCAGAGCTGGACACTTGTGGAGCCCGAGGGGTCAAGTTCCGTGACACAGGTATGTTTAGCAGGAGCATCAGGGCCTGCTGGACGCCGAATTCACACGGTGTGTCTCCACCATATCCACAGACATGGGGCCTCCAGGGCCCCAACTTGATTGTGCGGAGGAGGCCTGAGCAGGTCTTTTAGGGACAGCCTGGGTGTAATTGTGATGTGCGCGGGCTAAGAGCCGCGTGTGGATTCCTGATGCCCTGGGTCCGTCAAGGCGACTCAGGCCTTTTCCAGCCTCACCCTTGCTGGACAGCCAGCCCCTAAGCCTGCTGCACACTCCAGAAGCAGGCTCCCCTTCCCCTCCCAGGAATCTGGCCTTATCGGACACTGCTCAGTGCCTGAGCTGAATCTGACAAAGTGGATGATCTTAGTGACCGGGGCGCCTCCTGCTTCCTCTTGAATCTGCGTTTTCACCTGGAGCCTGAGCCTCAAAGCAGAGGAGGGCGGGGGAAATGCCTGAGACCTCACAGCCACGCAGAGGGATCTGGAGGACGGGAGCTTTCAGTCACCACGTTGGACTTGGAGGCACCAAAAGATGGTGACTGTGCACATTTGGTGTGACTTAATCATTCGCCCCTCATGGCGGTGACAGGCACATGTGCTGATGTTTGTGTATATGTTCCTTTTTACCTGCAGATCTTGAGTGCTCAATACTGTGGCCCCAGCTGCTTTTCCACCCCGACACTTGGCTCCGAGGGCCTGACCCTCTGGGGCAGGGGCACATTTGGTATCCTGTCCTCTCCTGGGTCCACCCAGGTCCCCTTTCTCTCTGTGAGTTCTAGAGTTTAGAAAACACTGGGCGAGGCTTCACAGGAACAGTGCTGGCTTACAAAGGTGAGGCCTCCACCCGGGGGTGAGTCGGGCATGGAGGGCAGCCCTGAAAGCCACTCTGCCAGGACAGCTGATGGGCCCACCTCTGTGCCAGCTCCACTGCCTCTGGCACGAGGGCCTGTGTGCCCTGACCCTCCCCACAGCCCCTCTGAGAGGCTGGGCCTGGGCCTGAGGAGTGTGTGGGATTGGAGCTGGGCCACTGGGCTGGGTGTGTTAGGGACAAAGCTGACCGGCTGAATGGAGGCCACGGGTATGAGGGCGCCACGTGGTAGCAGGGCTCTTCCAGAGGAGAGGAAGGAAAGTGGCCCGAGGACACAGGGACTCTATCCAGGTGGGCAGGCAGGTGGGCCGAGGTCAGTCTCCAGGGTCGGAGCAGGCCATCTACACAAAGTGGGTGGCATTAGCCTGAAGGGTGGTGTTGACCTCAGAGGGGATGCAGCAGGCCTGTGGAGCTGTTCTCTGGGCTGCTCCCACCCGCCGCGTAGGGCAGCAGGCCCTCAGGCCAGGGTCACACCTGAACCACTTTGTGCCCTGCCCAGCGCACCAACTTGACCCCAGTCCAGCACGTTCATCCACACACAGCACTTACCTCGTCTTGTTAGAGCCAAGCCTGCGCTGGCTGCCAGGGAGACCAAGCAATGAGCAAGACACACCTGCAGCCCCTGAACAGAGGCTTCTGAGCCCTCTGGGTGGTAAAGATTGGCAGCCTTGTGAGAATTCAGTGAAGGCTCTGAGCCCTGGTCCTGGACACCCTCCCCACTTGGGTGAGCAGGCACCTCCTGCCTGGCATTCCTGGGTCCAGGAGCCCGTAGACTGCAGGGAGGCTCCTGCTGCAAACCCCAGCTCCCCTTGACAGTGCCATGGTGATGCTGTGTCTTCCTCCCTCCAGTGCTGGGCTTTGAGCTTTGAGTGGATCTGGGGCTCTGTGCGTGTTTTAGTGAGGGTTCCAGTCACATGACACTTGGCTCCCCGTCAGGGGTGAGACCAGGCCCCGAGGGTACGTGTGTGGTTGTCAGTGTTGGTGGGACGGGGAGACAGGGCACAAGTGACAGGCCTGGGTGGCACAACGAGGCTCGGGGTGATGGGCCCTGATGGGGAGGTGCCAGGCGCCAGCCCCTGTCCTGGAGCTGGAGGGTGGTGGGCAGAATGGGAGCTGTGCCTTGGAGAAGCTGAACAGGCCCTGGGCACCTCGGACCCTCCATCCCAGGGAGGCTAGGTGGGGGCACCACCCCCTTGTGCACCCCCAATGGCAGAGGAGGAGAGGACAGCTGTGGGGACTCCCCTGCTGCCCCCCCTCCTCCTTGGATCCCCAGCCCCAGCTGAGAGCACCTCTTCCCGCCCTCCCTTGGGATCTGGAGCCTGGGGGAGAGTGATGACAAAGCTGGGGAGCCCTGGGGCAACGACACCCTGTTTTGTTGGGTGTTTAATGTCATGTCAGAGGGGCAGAGGGATGCAGGCAGGGCGGGGGAGGCTTTAGGGTGCAGGGAAATGTTCTATGCCCTATAGGGAGGACCACCCCCTTTGCTGCCATAGAGACAGACTTGCCTGGGGCCCCAGCGCCCTGGGCTGTGGGGTGGGGCATGGCAGCCACTCTGCTCCTGGGGAGGACCCGATAGGCTGGCCCAGGCCGCCTGTCTGCCCTGGAACCTGAAGGAGGAGACCCTCAATTTCTGAGCAGAGGGACCACTGTCGCGCATCCCCTTTCCGTGACCTAGGATACACTGTTTATTTTTTTGTTTTTTGAGATGGAGTCTTGCTCTGTTGCCCAGGCTGGAGTGCAGTGTCACGATCTCGGCTCACTGCAACCTCCTCCTCCCAGGTTCAAGCGATTCTCCTGCCTCAACCTCTGAGTAGCTGGAATTACAGGTGCACACAACCACGTCCAGCTAATTTTTGTATTTTTAGTAGAAGAGTTTCACCATGTTGTCCATGCTGGTCTCAAACTCGTGACCTCAAGTAATCTGCCCACCTCGGCCTCCCAAAGTACTGGAATTACAGGCATGAGCCACCTTGCCTAGCCTAAGATATACTTTTAAAAACAGTTAATACTTTTGAAGTCAAAATGCATTTATAGTTGATGTGTACATTTAACATAGTGATTTTTTCCCCCTCAAAAGCTCTCCTTGACTTAGTGGTGTCTTTGTAAACAGGAAACAGGATGGCCGTAACTGCACATGTGGTCTGGGGCCAGCATGGGGTCTTCCAAGGAGGCCCTAAACCCTGACCCCACCGGGAGGCTCCCCTACTGCTGGGTCAGTCTCCTGGTCCCATGGGGGTTCTCGAAGCAGCCAACATTTCTAGGGCGTCTTCAGAGGGACTCACAGGAGCAGCTGGGCCAGTGCCCCAGGGAGGGGGCAGCCTCTCCAGGGGCCCCTGGGAAGTGTGTGGGATCAGGCCTGTCTGTACCTGGGGAAGGATGAGCCATTGGCCACTGCCTGCTGTGTCCCTGGCACCCCCCATGTGGAGGGGTCTCCTCTCAGGACACCATGGAGAGCAGGTGTTTCTGGCGATACCCGTGTCCCAAGTCTGCCTAGACAGCTGCTGCTGCCCGTGGCCAGGGGCTTTCTGGGAGCTGGCTCTGTTCTGCTCCCTCCATAAGCTTAGTCCTGGGAGCCTCTCCAGCTGTCCATCATCCACAGTCAGCATCCAAATGGCTGATGCTCTGACTCCCAAGTCCGAATTGCCCAGCACCTCCCCCTACAAGGACACAGGTTCCCCCAGGTGGGCCGGTCCACAAGTTGGGCATATAGCCTATGGGCAGCAGGGCGGATTGTGGGGACTACAGTGTCCCGAGCAGGAGTGCAGTGGGCCGTAGGGTGGTGTCCGTATCCCACTTCCCTACCTTCAAATGCCCTCGTGATGGAGCCTCCCTCGGTAGACAGGGGACCAAGGTGCAGGTGGAGGTGAGCAGAGCCACATGGGAAGGGGGAGCAGGAGTCAGCATCAAACCCCCTGCCACAGTGCAGTCTTTCCACCAACATCCCTTCCGGTGGCATCCAAGGCTGCGGGGCCTCTGTCATGCAGCTTCTCTGAGGCATTGTCAGAGGGAGAGGCTTCTGCCCCACACAGGCTTGAGGGGCTCCAGGCCCTCCGTGCAGCCTGAGCAGCCCCTGAGTTCCCAGCTTCGGGCCATTCACTCAACTCCTTGGAGTGGGTTCGCTCTGCTGCACAATCAAAGAATCACCCTGCTGGGTCCCCTGGCAGAGCTGTGGGAGGACAGGCAGGACCTGAGTCCCCCAGCTTTCCGTGCTGTGAACACCACGGTCCTGACTGCTGCGGAGCTGAGAAGTGCCTGCACTTTGAGATGGATGATTGGGATAGGACCTGCCGGAGGCCAGCATGTGCCTTCCCTGCCCTGACAGCCAGGCGGCTGCGACCTGGGAATGCAGGGCAGAGAGGACACTAATCTGGATGCCTTTGTCGTTGGCACCGGCGGTCAGGAGGGTGCTGGCGCTGGTGGTCAGGAGGGTGCTGGCGCCAGCTCCACAGTCAGCGCTGGTTCGCATCCATCAGCCATGCAGCGCTGGTGCCCAGGCTGCTGTGTCTTCGCAGGGGAAGAAAGCCCACATCTTCCCATGACACAGGCAGCTGGGAATGGGGTGACAATGTGCTCTCACCCAGAACCTGGCATGGTTCGTGCAGGTTGGGGAGTGCTACTTTGCTGCACTGCCGAGTCCTGCCTTCACCCACTGGGCAGGTGCTCCGGGCCTGGGTGAGCGGCTGCATGCTGTCTGTTTCTGAGAGGATGGAGTGGACAGGGTGGGGCCTCCAGTCTGTCTGCAGAGCAGCAGGGCAGAACCTAACACTTTGTGGGTCACGCAAAGAAGAGTAATGACACCGACACAGCTCTTGGCCGCTGCGATCCTTCTGACTCCTGCTGTCCTCAGCTCATTCGTGAGCTGAGACAAGCTCCTGACCCTCCCAGGGCCTCCATGGACACAGCCAGCAGGAAATGCAGGGGTGCTGACTGGCTCTGCCAATTTCTCGGGGCATGTGTAAGGCCCAAACGAGACATCGTGAGTTAATGTTTGTAGAAGCTGGTCCAAATTCAAATGCCACCACTTGCTAGGTTGGTGCTTAACTGTCCTGAACTTCAGTTTCCTTACCTGGAGAGTCAAGACAATCAGACTTGCTTCATTTTAGGATTAAATAATGTCTAAAAGACAGGGGGCACATGGCAGCACTTTGTCTGTAGCTATTTTCTTATTCCAGGTGGTGTTTTTACTGTGGGATAGAGGAAACATTCCAACCTCACAACTTTCATTCTTTTTTTTTGAGTTTTTTTCTTTTTTTTTAAATTATACTTTAAGTTCTGCGGTACATGGGCAGATCGTGCAGGTTTGTTACGTAGGTACACATATGCCATGGTGGTTTGCTGCCTCCATGCCCCCTTCATCTACATTAGGTATTTCTCCTAGTGTTATCGCTCCCCAATCCCCCTACCCCTTGCTATCCTTCCCCTAGTCCCCCACCCCTAAACAGACCCCAGTGTGTGATGTCCCCCTCCCTGTGTCCATGTGTTCTCATTGTTCAATTTTGGTTTTCTGTTCTTGTGTCAGTTTGCTGAGAATGATGGTTTCCAGATTCATCCATATCCCTGCAAAGAACATGAACTCATCCTTTTTTATGGCTGCATAGTATTCCATGGTGTATATGTGCCACATTTTCTTTATCCAGCCTTTCCCTGATGTGAATTTGGGTTGGTTCCAAGTCTTTGCTATTGTAAACGGTGCCACAATGAACATATGTGTGCAAGTGTCTTTATAATAGAATGATTTATAATCCTTTGGGTATATACCCAGTAATGGGATTGCTGGGTCAAATAGCATTTCTATTTCTAGATCCTTGAGGAATCACTACACTGTCTTCCACAATGGTTAAACTAATTTACACTCCCACCAGAAGTGTAAAAGCTTTCCTATTTCTCCACATCCTCTCCAGCATCTGTTGTCTCCAGATTTTTAATGATCGCCATTCTAACTGGCGTAAGATGGTATCTCAATGTGGTTTTGATTTGCATTTCTCTAATGACCAGTGATGATGAGCTGAGCGCCTGAGCTGCTGCTGGGGATATGGAGGCTCAGGCAGGCCCTCCCTTCTGACGAGCCCATAGGTCTAGTGGCAGAGACAGGTGGGCTGGCCAGCAGCAACAGTCACCTATGCAGTGAGGGATAGGACCAGAGACATGGCTGGTGTGGGAAGCCCAGGAAAGGAAACTGTCAACCCTGTCAAAGGGGAAAGGGGAGCCTCGGGGAGCCGAGAAGTTGGGCAGGTGAGAGCAGACCACAGTGTGGTGTCAGACAGGGCACAGGCTCAGGGCAGAGCGTCGGGGTGCCGTTCTGCCGCAGGACCTCCAAGGATGCTGAACAGATGAAACAATGCCCTGGCAAGACTGACTGTGGGTCGGGGAGCCCTTGGGGCCAGACTGACTGTGACCCTGCGGCGGTGGGAACGGGGGTCTGACTGTGAGCAGGCAGTGATGGGAGCGGGGGGCTGACTGTGACCCTGCAGTGGTGGGAGCGGGGGGCTGACTGTGACCCTGCGGTGGTGGGAGCGGGGGACTGACTGTGAGGAGGCAGTGGTGGGAGTGGTGGACTGACTGAGCTGGCGGTGATGGGAGCGGGGACTGACTGTGAGCAGGCGGTGGTGGGAG
>NW_016107950.1:453689-460142 GCF_001604975.1 Cebus imitator | reverse complement strand
GTGGGGGTCTGACTGTGAGCAGGTGGTGGTGGGAGCGGGGACTGACTGTGAGCAGGCGGTGGTGGGAGTGGGGGTCTGACTGTGAGCAGGCAGTGGTGGGAGCGGGGACTGACTGTGAGCAGGCGGTGGTGGGAGTGGGGGTCTGACTGTGAGCAGGCAGTGGTGGGAGCGGGGGTCTGACTGTGAGCAGGCAGTGGTGGGAGCGGGGACTGACTATGAGCAGGCGGTGGTGGGAGCAGGGGTCTGACTGTGAGCAGGCGGTGGTGGGAGCGGGGACTGACTGTGAGCAGGCGGTGATGGGAGTGGGGACTGACTGTGAGCTGGCCATGGCGGGAGCGGGGACTGTGAGCCCAGAGTCGTCCCTGGCCAAGACTGACTAACTGGTGGGTGGGGGAGCCTGGCCCAGAAGGTGGGACGCCCAGCACAAAGGCTGATGTCCCCCAGCGAGCACAGTGTGCAGAACTCCAAGGGTCTCAGGAGGAGGCCGCAGGATGAGAGAGAAGTCTGGAAGGCGAGCAGGACTGGGGTGGGCCTGAGCCCCGACGCCTGCCTCCTGCAGGGTGGGTAGCCGCGCTGGGGAGACAGTCAGACATGGCTTGTGCTGAGTCTCGAGTCAGGGCACATAGGAGGCGCCACTCCTCAGGGCTGGCCTCCGTGGGCCCAGAGCCCAGGAGCAGACAGAGAGGGGCTGAGCGAGATGAGGGCAACCTTGGCAGCTGGGAGCTCAGCAGCAGGCAGCCACGCTTCTGCGGGCTCAGAGCGGACTGCTCGCCCTGGGCCGGGCCTGCCACCTGGGCAGCTGGGAAGAACTTCCTTCCAGCAGGCTGACGCTCCCATCGAGGGTCAGCAGAGCATGTCTGGCACCAAGGCCATGTGTGTTTTGTGCTTTGGGTTCCAGGAGGCCATTTCCACAGCCCTGCGCCACCTTCATATGGCAGCATAAGGTACCCTGGAATCCCCATGCCTATCCCAAGGCCCAGTTTGGGGTCTGCCAGAGGATCTGCATGACGGTTCACAGTGCATGTTATTGTGCACGTGGCCGGTGATGGATCCCGATGATATAAAATTCAGAGTAGCAGGGGGAGGACGGAGTCCCAAGCCTGAGGTAGGAGACCCGCTCCGGGCACACCGCTTGGCTGGCCTTTGCCTTCTTCCCTGGAACATCCTGCTGGCTTCACAGAGTTGTTTTTCAGATTTCCCAAGTCCAGGTGAGGTCTAGACAAGGATCTCATGCAGCCACCTCTGCCTTCTTTTCTGAGCCTCGATCATGTGCCACTCTGCGAAGCATATGGTCAGTCTCCACCTGCCTGTTTCACAGGCACTGTGAGGGAAGGGCATGTCTCCGCTGGGCAGGCGTGGGCCTCTTGTGTGTCCTCTGGGGATGAGCTGCTGAGCCAGGAGTGGGCTGCATGTGCTCCTGGCGCCTGTGCACATCAGTGTCTGGGAAGAGCAACGTCTCCTGTTGTCTTTGGTTCTCCTGGGGGCCCATGGTGCGGTGTGCCCCTCTCCAATGAGAGTGGGCACAGCACCAGGTCACAGCATGTGAGCAGCAGCCTTGCTTGGGTCCAATGTCTTGGGAAAACCACACAAGCCTTGTCATCATTCCCAGGAATGGTGGGGCCCTAGGGTGTGGATCGGGAGGTGAGCTGGAGGATGCAGGCAACAGAGATACTATAGGGAGCTTAGTTAACCTTGAAGGATAGACAGTCACACCTGCAGGCTAGTCCCAGCCCTGCCAGGAGATTCTGGGCAGGTTACTAAACCTGTAGGATAGAGGTCTTAGTCCTCTTGTCTGTCAAATGGGAATGTCCTGTCCTGCTCACCTCATAGGGTCACTGTGAGGATAAAATCTGATGATGTGTGTGGAAATAGATTGGGAAGTCAAGAAACATGACCAATAAAAGAGAAACAGTAAATAAAATAATTATAGCATACCTGCGCAAAATGGTTAATAAAATCCACAGAACCATTAATTATGTCATAGCTGTAAGGCACATTCAGGTGTTAAAATGATAGGTCAAACCCTGTCCTTGGTGCTTGGGAATCAGCAGTGGCACAGGCTGAGACCCTTGTCCTGGAGCCCATGCTTTGGCAGGAGGGCAAATAATGCACATTTATTCTGTGGAGTGTGGCTCTATAAACCTGAGGTCACCACGTCCCACCCCTTCCTTGAAAGTAGGGTGGGGCACACCCCCGGGAATCTCTGCCCCAGCAGGTAAGGCCATTTAGGGCTTCTACTCCTCTCCTCTGCCAGTCTGGTGCTTTGGCTGTACCCCAGGAGGGTCAGGCTGCTGGCATTCTCATCTCCAGCCCCATGTTGCAGAAGCTCTGTTCCTGGCAGGTGCTGCTGAGAAGTCTGGGGATCACTTCCACACCTAACCCACACTATGGGACAGAGGCGTGCTCCAGGCACAGCAGGCTGTGATACTGGGGCCCCAGTGCCGCCGCCTTAACTCACTCACAGGACGGAGGTTTCATGCCAGGAGGGGCGAGACAAGAAGACCAGGGACTACGAGCCAACCAGTGCCCACTGGTAGAGCGGGGACGTCATCGGGAAAAGCAAGCCTCCACCCCCAGCTCTGTGTTCTGCTGCAAGGCTTCTGCCTTGGGGAAAGTCAGGCTGTGCAGCTTTCCTAGAGGAGTCTGACTTTTTACTTTAAATAAAAAGTTGCCAAAAACAGTGCAGCTCTTAGTGGAGAGCAACTAAGAGGAAACTGGTAGGTTTATGAGTAAGGAGTCACCAAGACCACCGGCAGGCTTGACAATCCACTAGGACTCACAGGACCATGAGGATAACTCTGAAAAGCTGTTATACTCATGGTTATGCTTTATGACAGTGAAAAGTCACAGATTTAAGTCAGCAGAGGGAAGAGCACAGAGGGAAGCGTCCAGGAAAGACCAGCTGCAAACTTCCAGGTGTCCCCTCCCAGAAAGCGGCGTGCAGTGCCGAATCTTCAGCAGCAATGTGTGACAACCCATGTGAAGTGTTACAGCCAGGAAGCTCCCCTGAGCCTTGGTGACCAGGGTTTTATTGGGGTCAGTCATATAGGCATGCGTCCATACATGACTGAACTTAACTATTCAGACTCGGGTCCCCCAGGGCCTCAGGCAAACAAAAGCAGGCAGGATATCCCAAGACCTCACAGATGATCTCTCAGGAGCCAATCGATAGCCAGTCTTTACTATGAAATGTGCAGTTGGAATAATCCAAGCCAGCTGAGTTAAGTCTTTATTGCTTACTTCAGGAAAAAACAAAAGGCAGGGCAACCGGAAGTTTAAACAAATAATTGACCAATCAAAGAACAACCATAACAATAACGACAACCCACAGGACAAGTATCAGAATTGCCATAATGTTATCTGAAATGTTTAGTTTTTAACAACAAAACAAAAAATAAAAGACATGCAAAGAAATAGGAAAGTGTGATCCATATACAGGGAGGGAAAGCAAGCCATAGAAACATCTCTTTGAAGGGCTGTCACCGGTGGGCTCAGCAGACTAAGACTTCAAAGCAGCTATTATAACTAGGTTCAAAGAACTAAAGGAAGCCAGGCATAAAGAATTCAAGGAAGGTGTGAGAGCGATGCCTCTTCAAATATGTAACATTGTTAAAGATGTGGAAAATATAACAATTAACCAAATGGAAGTTACCAACTGGAAAATTCACCAGAGGGACTTAACAGTAGCTGTGAGCTGGCAGAACAATCAGTGAAGTTAATGAATAGAGATTACATAATCTGAAGAACAGAGGAAAAAAAGAATGAAGAAAAATGAACAAAGATTCAGAAATGGTGGACACTGTTAAGTGCAGCAACACACGTATAATGGGAATAAGAGGAGAGGAGAAGGCAGAATAAAATAATTCCCAGATATAAGAAAACAGAATAATTTGTTGCTAGCAGATTTGCCTTGCAAGAAATACTAAAGGAAATTCTTCAGCCTGGGAGCAAGAGACACCAGAGAAAAATTCACCTCCATGTGAATAAATAGAGATTGTGAGTAAAGGCAGTTATTTAGGTAGTTATAAAAAATAGCGCATGCATATTTTTTCTTCTTTCTTCTCTTAACTGTTTAGAAAATGATTACAGAAAATAACCCATGTATCATTGTATTGGTAGACCTATAGAAATGTAATATACTTAACAGTAAAAGCACAGAGGTGATTGGGAACAAAGCCACATTGAAGCTTAGCAGGTGGCAACCCAAATCCATAGAAGGAAATAGAGAGAATCAGAAACGGGAAATTTAAAAGTTAATAAAATAAGCTCTATAAATATACACTTTGCTCTCAGCTCCTTAAAAAAGACATAAGATCATATAAGGCAATGTGTTGATAGGTCTGTAACATACAGAAGCACAAGACGTGCAACATTAGTATTGCATATACATGTGTATGTGCAACACATACACACAGAGAGTGGCGCCATAAAAGAGTAAAGTTTATATATCTGACTCGAATTAAGTAGTATAAATCTGAAGTCAATTTTACAAGCTAAGATGAATATTGTAAGCCTTACAGCAAGCACTAAGAAAAGAACTTACATAGTAAAAATGTATTAAAGAGATTAAACTGTCACACTAGAATATATTCACTAAATGCAAAAGGAAGAACAGAGACACAAAAAAGACAAAACATAAAAAAACACAAAAATCAAAATGGCAGATATAAATGTAACCATACCAATAGTGCATTAAACAACCCAAACTAAGGCAGAGACTGTCAGAATGATTTTTTTTTCTTAAAAAAAAAATCCAACTATATTTTTATAGGAGATACTTTAGATTCAAGGACACAAATATGTTGAAAGTTAAAGGTGGAAAAACACCGTAATAACAGCATGAGCTGGAGTAGCCATACAAATATCGGCCTAGATAGATTTTAAAACAAAAATTTTACCACAGATAAAGAGGGACATTTTCTAATGATAGAAGTTTAGATCTATCCAGACAATATAACAATTATAAACGTAGGTGCACCTACTAAGAGAACCCAAAACACATGAAGCAAAACCAGGCAAAATTGATGAGAGAAACAAACAATCTAACAATAATAGTTGGAGATCAGGCTTTCATTCATTGGTAAAGCAACTAGGCGGAAGACCAGAAGACTTGAACAGCACTGCAAATCATTTAGACCTAACAGACATCTATAGGATGCTCCACCAAACAAGTAGAATACACATTTTTCTCAATTGCATATGAAATTTAGTCCATGGGCCAGGCGAGGTGGCTCATGCTTATAATCCCGGCACTTTGGGAGGCCGAAGTGGGCAGATCACGAGGCCAGGAGATGCAGACCATCCTGGCCAACATGGTGAAACCCTGTCTCTACTAAAAATACAAAAAATTAGCTGGGCATAGTGGCATGCACCTGTAATCTCAGCAACTCGGGAGGCTGAGGCAGGAGAATCACTTGAATCCAGGAGGCGGAAGTTGCAGTGAGCCAAGATCACACAGCTGTACTCCAGTCTGGGCGACAGAGCAAGACTCTGTTTCAAAACAAAAAAAGAAAAAGAAATATAGTCCATATGCAGCCTCCAAATCCAAAAGGACTGAAATCATACAAAGTATGTCTTCCAAAGTTGGGAAATTAACAATATGTAGAAACTAAACAACATACTCCTAAATAATCAATGCGTCACAGAAGAAACCACAAGGAAAATAAGAAAATACTTTAAAGTGAAGGAAAGCAGAAACAAAACACATCAAAACTTATGGGATGTAGCTAAGCAATGCTGTAGGGAACGTTATAGGTATGAATACCTACATTAAAAAGGATGAAGAACAAACAATCTTTTTTTAAAAAAGAATTTCACTTACAGTAGAATAAAAAAGAATAAAATACATAGGAATAAACTTAACCAAGGAGGTTGTACACTTCTGAAAGACTTGTACACTGAAAACTACAAAACTTTGCTGAAAGAAATTCAACAAGACATAAATAAATCGAAAGACATCCTGTGTTCGTGGATGGGAAGAGCTAATATTGTTAAGATGTCAGTGCTACTCAAAGTGATCTACAGATTCTCTGCAATCTCTAGCAAAATCCCAATTAAAGGTTTTTTTGTAGAAAAACAAAACAAAAAGACCTCATTCTAAAATGTAGATGGAATCTCAAAAGATCCTGAATAGCCAAAACAATCTTTAAAAAGAACAGGCCAGGCACAGTGACTCACACCTGTAATCTCAGCGCTTTGGGAGGCCAAGGCAGGTGGATCACCTGAGGTCAGGAGTTTGATGAGACCAACGTGGCCAACATGATGAGACCCCATCTCTACTAAAAATACAAAAATCAGCCAGGTGTGGTGGCAGGTGCCTATAACCCCAACTACTTGGGAGTCTGAGGGAGGAGAATCTCTTGAACCAAAGAGGCAGAGCTTGTAGTGAGCCAAGATCACGCCACTGCACTCCACTCTAGAAGACAGAGCAAGGCTCTGTCTCAAAAAAGAAAA
>NW_016107950.1:435398-453674 GCF_001604975.1 Cebus imitator | reverse complement strand
AAAAAAAAAAAAAAAAGAAGAAAGAAAGAGAGAAAGAAAAAAGAAAAAATTTAGAGAAGAAAACATAGGAGTAAATCTTTAAATCTTTGTATCTTGGGTTAGGCTTTGGTTTCTTAGATACAAAAAAAGCAGAAATGACAAAAAGAAAAATTATGTAAATCTGGACTTCATTCAAATTAAAAACTTGTGCTGCAAACAGAAAATACTACCAGGAAAGTTAAAACGCAATCTGCTGAATCATAGAAAATATTTTCAAATCATATATGTGATAAAGAATTTCTATCCAGAATATACGTAAACAATCCTTACAGGCCAAGTGTGGTGGCTCATGCCTGTAATCCCAGTACCTGGAGAGGCCAAGGCAGGAGGATCACTTAATCCCAGGTGCTTGAGACCAGCCTGGGTAACCTAGTAAGACCCCATCTCAACAAAAAGTAAAAACAAAGCAAAACAAAAATCTGTACAACTGAATAATAAAAACACAAATACCCCAATTTAAAAGTAAGCAAAGAAGGGCATAAGAATGATACTATGGACTTTAGGGACTCAGTGAAAAGGGTGGAAGGAGGCTAAGGGATAAAAGACTACAAATTGGGTGCAGTGTACACTGCTCAGGTGAGGGATGCACCAAAGTCTCAGAAATCACTGCTAAAGAACTTGTTCATATAACCAAACACCGCTTGTTCCCCCAAAACCTATGGAAATACAAAATAAAAATAAATGAAAAATAAAAGTAGGCAAAGGATCATGCAACCTCATGAGAGAGCCTGAAACAAACAATAAAAATGAAAATTAGGCAAGGATTTGGATAGACAGTTCTCCAAAGAAGGGACACAAATGGCCAGTAAGCCCATACAAATTTCTTCTGCTTCTCAGTCATGAGGGAAACGCAAATCAAAACCACAGTGAGCGACCACTTCACCCCCATCAACATGACTAGTAAAAAGTGCGGCAAGTCTTGTCAAGGATATGGAGACGTTGAGACCCTCGTACGTTCCTGGTAGGATTGTCAAGTGGTGCGTCCGCTTTGGAAACACTTTGGTAGTTCTTCAAAATGTTAAGAGCTAGAGTTACCACGTGACCCACCAATTCCACTCCTATGTATCTATCCAAGAGAAATGAAAGCATCATCCACATGAAGACTTGGACACAAATACTCAAAGCAACTTTATTTATAATACTTCAAAATTGTGAACAACTCAAATGTCCATCAGCAATTGAGAGGATGAGCAAATAATGGCATATCCATAGGGTGGAATACTGTCAGCAACAAAAGAGTGAGTTACTGACAAATGTAGCAACATGGATGAGTCCTGAAATAATTATGCCTAGTCACAGGAGCCAGCCACAAATGACAACATACTGCATGATTCCATTTACAGGAAATACGCAGGACCAGCAGGTCTATAGATACAGAAAGCCGATTAGTAGTTGCCTGGGGCTGGTGTGAGGGGTGGAGCATTGGAGGGGAGTGGAGAGTGAACGTTAAGAAGTATGGGGTTATGGCCAGGCTCAGTGGCTCATGCCTGTAATCCCAGCACTTTGGGAGGCCGAGGCAGGTGGATCACTTGAGGTCAGGAGTTCGAGACCAGCCTAGCCAACATGGTGAAACCCCATCTCTACTAAAAATTTAAAAAATAGCCAGGCATGGTGATGCACCCCTGTAGTCCCAGCTACTCGGGAGGCTGATGCAGGAGAATTGCTTAAGCCCAGAAGGCGAAGGTTTTAGTGAGTCGAGATCATGCCACTACACTCCAGCCTAGGTAACAGAGCCTTTCGACTCTGTCTCAAATAAAAAAACATACAGCAAGTGTTAGAGCAAACATGTTCTAAAAGTAGATTGTGGCGATGGTTGCACAACTTTGAATTTATTTAAAAACATTCAGTTGTCTTCTTTAAGTGGGTAATTGGTATGGTATGTGAATTATAGCTCAACAAATCCTTTTTAAACAGCATGTGAGTGATGGCAGCTGTCTGAAGCACCTTTCCTTTGATGCAGACGCACATGGCTGTGTTC
Organism: Cebus imitator; assembly: GCF_001604975.1. NCBI lineage: Eukaryota > Metazoa > Chordata > Mammalia > Primates > Cebidae > Cebus > Cebus imitator. The sequence continues at coordinate 451,657 of NW_016107950.1, read as the reverse complement.
TGGGAGTGGAGCCAGCCAACCAGCCAGTACTTCCTGAACCTTTTTGTTGTATGCAAAGCCCATACAGTGATGCAAGTTACAGGTTGTGCTCCCTGTCCTCAGGTAAGGGATTGGCTACATAAGCAAGGGTTTGATTATGAAGTCTACCACCACAGTTCAAAATTTTAAAGAATTTAGGGAGGGTTGGAGTAGTCATAATGGGGTTCTCAGAAAAGTGAAGAAATTGCCCTGAGCCTTCCAAGGCAGGCAGACAGATGACAGGGATTTAGAGAGCTGTGCGTATGAGGGACTGTGGTAGCCACATGTCCCGTATTTATCAAGTGCTCCCCTCTAGAGCCTCCTCGAGTGCCTTATGGGCCAGCCCAGGAGATATTGTGCAGCCCAGTTGCTGGAAATTCATGCCTTGTATTAAATGGAAATCTCTCTCCCGTTAATAATACTCTTAGCACTGATGGTGCAGTTATTATTGCCAAAACGGTGCTGAGCCTCAGAAACGCCCTCTCAGGGCATTCCTCCCACATGAGGCAGGTCATGCCACCCCCTCCTCCTTGTCATCACGGTTATTTTCCAGATGGAAGGACGTGGTCCTTAGGTACGAAGTGATCTGCCACAGCCACATTCTGATTCCCATGCTCAGGACGCCCTGCGGTGCTGTCGGCTGCTGATCTTTCTCTTTTCTGATCCTCGCAGGAAAAGTACAGTTTCTTTTCCATGTGATGGTGAATAAAGTCAAAGATAGGTTGGTTTTCTTTTTGCCTCCAGTCATCTTTTTTTTCCCCCCTTGGGGTCAAACAAGCTCAGTTCTTGAATCATTCTGCATCCAGCAGGCTCTTGGTCTCAGGCTGTGATCAAGTCCGTCAGTCCTTTACTTGAGCATGGGCCTTAGACTGAGATGGGATCTCTGGTGTCTGACCAGCCCAGAGGGGCAGGAGACTCAGACCCCATTCTCCTGAGCGATGCACATCGGTTGATACATTCCATGACAGAATTAGCTCTTTTGACTGCCACATTCCACTGTGGACTGAAATCCTTTTCTTCGTGTGCTGCTGAGTTAGGTCCAGGGACCTGAACAGGGAAACTCTCTTTAGGATTGAATAAAAACATTGCATCTGGCCAGGCTCACACCTGTAATCCTAGTGCTTTGGGAGGCTGAGGTGGAAGGATTACTTAAGGCCAAGAGTTTGAGACCGACCTGGGCAGCAAAGCGATGCCCCGTCTTTACCAAAAAAAATTTTTAATAAAATATCTACGTGTAGTGGCATGCATCTGTAATCCCAGCTACTCTGGAGACTGAGGCTGGAGAATTGCTTGAACCCAGAAGGTGGAGGTTGCAGTGAGCCAAGATTGTGCCACTGCACTCCAGTCTGGGTAATAAAAGTGAGACTCTGTCAGAAAGAAAGAGAGAAAGAAAGAGAGAAAGAGAAAGAAAGAAAAAGAAAGAAAGAAGAAAGAGAGAGAGAGAGAAAGAAAGAAAGAAAAGAAAGAAAGAAAGAAAGAAAGAAAGAAAGAAAGAAAGAAAGAAAGAAAGAAAGAAGAAGAAAGAAAGAAAGAAAGAAAAAGGAAAGAAAGAAAGAAAGAAAGAAAGAAGGAAGGAAGGAAGGAAGGAAGGAAGGAAGGAAGGAAGGAAGGAAGGAAGGAAGGGAAGGAAGGAAGGTGAGAGGGAAGGAAGGAAGGAAGGGAGGGAGGGAGAGAGAGAGAAAGAAAAAAAGAAAAAAGAGCCTGTGGCCGGCAGAATTTTGGCCACCTTGACTTCAGTCCTCTGGTCCTCCTTCCATGCTATGTTATGTGGCAAAGGGGACTTCTCACTAGGAAGCATGACATTAGCTGTGGGTTTTCTATGGATGTTCTTTATCAAGGTGAGGAAGTCCTGCATCCTTAGCTTACTGAGGGTTTTTATCACATAGGTATGTTGAATTCTGCCAAATACTCTTTCTGCATCTATTGATTGGTCTATGGCTTCTCTTTTCTAGCCTGTTGATATGATGGATTACAGGAATTGAGTTTTGAACCAGCCTTGCATACCTGGGACAAATCCTACTTGGTCGTGGTGTATAATTGTTTTGATGCATTGGTGGATTATATTTGTTAGAATTTGGTTGAGGATTTTGGCAACTGTGTTTATGAAAGCAGCTTGGTCTGTAGTTTTTCTTTCTTGTAATATTCTTTTCTGATTATGAAATGCTGGCCTCCTGGGATGCGTTAGGAAGTATTCTCTCTGTTTTCTGGAAGAGACTGCAGATAATTAGTATCATTTGTTCCCTAAATGTTTGGTAGAATTCATTTGTGAAACCATCTGGGCCTAGGGCTTTCTGTTTTCAAATGCTAGTTATTGATTCAATTTCTTAAATAGGTATAGGCCTTCCTGGATTGTATGTTTCTGCTGTGTGAATATAAGTACCATCTTTGTGTCTTTCAAGGAATTGCTCCATTTTGCCTGCATTATCAAATTGGAGGGCATAGAGCTGTCCACAATGTCCCTGCTGTCCTCTGAATGTCCATGGCATCTAGCATGATGGTTCCTTTAATATATTTTATTTTCATTTTCATTCAAAATATATTCTAATTTCAGTTGTGGCTCTTCTTGGGACATAAGAGAATGAATAAAAAGAAGTAAATCAACAGGCAATTTCCCCCTTTCTGAGTGTCGTGAGTCCCTGTTCCTCCCTTCAAGCCTGTACTAAGTGTTCCCCAGGGCTTTCTTGTCTGCGCCCTTGTGCCCACTTCCAGGTCTGGAGCTACCAGAGATAAGATGAGGAACTTGCCTCAGCATCCTTCACCCCAGCCTTCTCCCAGTCCCGCTGCTGCTGTTTCCTCTGAAGCGTCCTCAGGCAGCTGCCCCTGCAATTGCATCTTGGCTTCAAAGCTGCGTGCGGTGGGAGCAGGGTGGATGTGCTTTTACCGTGTCTGGACCTGGGACTGAAGCCTCCCAGACGTCTTTTCCTTATGGAATAGTTTCTTACAAGTCTGTGGTCGAGATGAGCCGAAGTAACCTGGAAGTAGTGAACAGTCATCCAGCTGGACCTGGGGCTTGGCATTGGTGGCAGAGAAGGGAAAAGAGGGAAGGCTTCCCAGGGGAGTTCAAACCTAGCTGACTCTCAGCTAGGTGCGGGGGAGAGGGGTGTAGGGCGGGTGTACCTGATGCAGAGACCAGCTGCGGTCCAAGGCGGGAGAAAGCCTGGTGTCTTTCTAAGACACAAGCTAAGGATTTCATATCATCGGGACACTGTGTGCAGCAGAACATCCAAGGAAAAGGCAAGACAGGCAGAGGCCAGACCAGGCAGGAGGTAGGACTTGGCGATCATTCTAGGGTGGTCAGATTTTGTTGCAATTTTATGGGGAAAGTATGAGTTTCCTGTAGCTGCTGCAATAAACAAGTACAAATATTGTGACTTACTTAAAATACCGCCCGTGCATTACAGCTGAAGGACAGAAACCCAAAACCAGCTGCACTGGGCTGAAGCCAAGGTGCCCATGGGCTTGTTTGTTCCAGAAGCTCCAAGAGGCTCTGCTTCCTGCCTTTTCCAGCTTCCAGTGGCTGCCTACATTCCTTGGCTCGTGATCCATCTGTCCTTAAAGGTGTCACTTCATTCTCTGCTTCCAGCATCACATCACCTTCCGGTGGTCACATCAGGACCCCCTGGACAATCTGGGTAATCTCCCCGTGTCATGCACTTCATTACCTCTGCCATGTCCCTTTTGCCCTCAAGGGCAACATTCACAGGTTCTTGGGCTTAGGACGTGGACATGTTGGGGGTCCTCATTCAGCCTACCAAGACGGCATTTCACAGATTTTGATTGGAGGGAGTGATGTGATACAGCTGTTGAATTTGAGGCTTAGAAAGATCTGTGTGGCCACAGAGAGCGCAGGAGGAGTAAGGGTGGAAGCTGCAGAGTGGTTGCAAGGCTGAGAAGTAATCTCTGCCAGTGACGGGAAGGTGCGGCAGGGGCAGTGGCGTGAGCATGGGAGAGAGGATTTAGCTGGAGCCCTCAGGAGCTGTAACCCACAGGACCTGGAGCTGGATAGGTGTGGAATGGGTGAGGAAGGAAGTCTAGCAGGGCTCCGGGTCTCTGCCTTCATCCGCTGGGTCGCTGGCGGTGTCCCTGACTGAAGAGGGAGTTACCCCTGAGATAAGCAGGGAATCTTGGTGAGCATGAAGCCCCTGAGTCTCGGGAGGCAGCTGTCGGCAGCTATTTGGTCATGCCCAGCACATAGGCATGCCTGAATCTGTGATGGCATGAGATGACTCAGGGACTGTGTTTAGAATTAGAAGTGTAGAAGGTACTGGGAAATTAGTATAGAAGCTGCTGGGGAACAATGACCTCTGCAGTTAGAAGAGAGGGTGTGGAAGGAAGCCAGTGAGGCAGGGAGGTGCCAGGCAGCCGTCACCGGCAGCCCGGCCAGAGCAGGGAGCTGACGCATCGCATTTAGACCAAGAAGTCCCTGGGCTGGGGAACGGCTGCCTCTTACTGAGGCCACCTGAAAGAAAAAGGTGGAGAATGGTTTTGTGTTTTTGGGGTTAACCTTGGGGACCAGGGGCTCAGACTGGAAGCAGAGCTGTTTCTTGGACCCTTGCTGTGTGCACACATGGGGGCGCTGAACGCGGCCCCTCCGTGGAACCCGGTGTGGCCAGCGGGACCCACTGAGCTCTCAGGCCGGCCCTGGCAGCAGTTGAAAAGCTCTATTATTTGCCTTTCTGGACACATTCGCTGAAGAGGCCCAGCGTTTTGGTGCAGCATGAAAGTCTCCCTGCCACTGAGAACAATATTCTCCCTCTGCTGTCATCCCCTGTAGGGCCTTGTAGAAAGACACTGCTGGAGGGAGGGAGGTGCCCAGTTTCTTCCATGGCTATTGTTGCTTTTCCCTCCTGTGGCACCTCCTCCCCAGCCCAGGGTAGGTGAGTGTTGGCTGAAGGGGCAAGGACAAGGCTGAATGGACAAGCTGGGACTTAGCCCCTGGGAGCAGGGTAGGCCCTTTAGTAGGATTGGATATCAGGAGTGGGGTGCATTTCAGATGGAGCGACAGGCACGCTGAGATGGAAAAGCAGGAATGGTCCTGAAATGTGCAGGGGCAGGTCTGGGGATGGCTCAGCTGTGGGGAGCACTCCAGGGTCCCTAGCTGCCAGGACACTGCCCGGGAAAGGGGGCAACGAAGGGACACTCGGCCGGGCGTGGTGGCTCAAGCCTGTAATCCCAGCACTTTGGGAGGCCGAGGCGGGTGGATCACGAGGTCAAGAGATCAAGACCATCCTGGTCAACATGGTGAAACCCCGTCTCTACTAAAAATACAAAACATTAGCTGGGCATGGTGGTGCGTGCCTGTAATCCCAGCTACTCAGGAGGCTGAGGCAGGAGAATTGCCTGAACCCAGGACGCAGAGGTTGCGGTGAGCCCAGATTGCGCCATTGCACTCCAGCCTGGGTAACAAGAGTGAAACTCCGTCTCAAAAAAAAACAAAAAAGGAAGGGACCCTCAGCCCTGCTCCTTCCCTTTGATGCCTTGTGTTGAACAGCCCTTGTTTTCCTGCACACATTCCCATGTGACCTTCTCAGAACCATGCACCTTGAAGTGAATGAGGGTCAGAGAATGAAACTGCCACAGTCATCAACAGTCAGGGATGAAGCTAGGATGGAGACCAAGGTCATCCGTCTCTGAGGAGGGGAAGGGAACTAACTTGGGGGTGCTCCTTATGTGCCAGGTGTCTAATTTCTTATGAGGCTATGGTCAAGATGAGCCAGAGCAACGTGGAAGCAGCAGATGGTCACCAGCCAGACGTGGGGGTTGGCATTGGTGACAAAGAAGGGAAAGCAGGGAAGGCTTCCCAGGGGAGTGCAGACCTGGCTGACTCTTGGCTAGGTGCAAGGCGGGGTGGGGCCGGTGTTCCAGGTCTCCTGCCTCCTCAGCTCTCCCAACCCAAGCACTGTCAGCCTAGGGACTGAGGCTTGCTGAGGAAGTGCCTGGCACTAGGTAAGCCGCGGTGAGCATTGGAGTGTGCACAGGGGCTCCCTAGAAGCATGTCTTCAGTCATGGTGTCAGTGGGAGATGATCTCTGACAGTCACTTCACTTCACCCATGAAATCCTCCGGGGGGCATAAAGGGGCCCGGCCTGTGGGTGGCTGAGCGGGGGCACAGGTCAGCTCTCTCATCCCCACGGCTTAGATAAGGGACTTTTCTAAACCTCAGCTTTCTACACCTAGAGCTTTAAAATGCCCATTAATATACAAAGACTTTCAGGCTGGGTGCAGTGGCTCCACGTCTGTAATCCCAGCACTGTGGGAGGCCGAGGCAGGCAGATCACCTGAGGTCATGAGTTCGAGACCAGCCTGGCCAACATGGTGAAACTCCGTCTACTAAAATTACAAAAATTAGCTGGGCGTGGTGGTGAGCACCTCAGCTACTTGGGAGGCTGAGGCAGGAGAATCACTTGAACCTGAAAGGCAGAGATTGCAGTGAGCCTGGGTGACAAGAGCAAAACTCCATCTCAAAAAAATAAAAAATAAATAAATATATATATAAATATATATATACACATAAATATATATATATATATACACATAAATATATATATATGCACGCAAAGACTGTCAGAAGTTTGAAGGAAAAATATAGCATTTCCAAAATCATCTGATCACCAATCCCGTCATTTGTCCTCTAAATCCCATGGACTCTATTTCAGGGGATGCTTCACGCCAGCAATCTGGGAAACTCAGGTCCACTCTCCCTGATGCTGGAGACCTTCTGAGCCCTCATTCATGAAAAATCAAGCACTTTTTCTTACTCTTGCCAGTGGAAAAGGAAAAATGGAGAGACCTCATTTCCCTAGTTTTGAGGTTAATTCCTCCTCGCAAATAAAGATCCACGGAACCAGGGTGGGTGTGGGAGCCTGTCCAGCGTGGTGAAGATCTTAGCACATGCCTGTCAGCCGTGTGCCTCAGGTGAGCGCTCAGCCTAGCAGAGCACCAGCTGTGCACCTGCAAAATGGAGCAACAGGGCCTTGCAGCACTGTGGCGCCATTCAGGTCAGGGCAGGCGATCGGCCCAGCTGGGAACAAACTGTTAGTTCCTGCCTCTGCCGGGAATAGGCTTAGCCTTCTAAAAATGAGTTAAAGCCTATTTCTAGCAGTTGGCCATGTTGGTAAAGCGGATTAGCTCTTCCTCTGCTCGTTATCAAAACACAGGGCTCAAGCTTCAGGGAGCTGTCAGAGAGGGTGTGTGAAAGTTACCAGCCCTGCGTCAGGTGCGTCCGGACCTTGATCCCTCCAGCAAAAGCCTCCCCTGACTCCAGAACACACCAGGAGCATGCGATTGATGGCAGATGAATGTTTGAAATTGAGGCTGCCTTGGGAAAGCGGGCCCTGGAGGCTCCTGCAGCCCCAGCCCCTTCTGTCCAAAGCAGGGTCACTCCAGCCCCCCGCCCAGGCCCCTTTCCAGGGCTCAGCTTCCTGCCATCCCCAGCCCTCCTCCGCACCTCCTCCCTTGAGTTGAATCACGCCGATTGTGTGTCCCGTTCCCGTGACCACTGGGTACAATCACAAATCTTACTGCTGGCAAGTTCTTTTGTCTGACTTCTGCAAGGCTTTTAATGGGGTTTCTGATGGAGTCACTGGAAAGGAGACTGTTTTCCTGCCAGATCCTCAGCAGAGGGAAGAATTTCCCTGTTGTTTGGGGATTATGGGTTATAAGGGAGGCAATACAAAGGAGCAGAGGAGAAGAATGGGCCAGGACACAAATTCCATACGTGTTGGCCAGGAGCAGCAGCGCCTCAAAGGGCCTTGGTGCAGTTTGGGGGCTGGGTCAGGCCTCATGGTCCCCTGCCTGCGTGGAGCCAGCCCTGAACCCTGCCTGCAGCTGGCCCGGCGCACGCGTGCATGTGCCGTCCACGTGCTTACCTGGGGCATGCGTGCAGAGGCTAGGGGTGCTCACCTGTAGAGCACACCTTTAGAGGCTGCAAGGCTGCAAGGCACTGTGCCAGGCGTCCAAGGCAGGGCTGACTGTGGGCACTTGTGCTCGTTTGCTGCCTTCCCCAGTCTCCAGGGGAATGGGTACACACAGGCTCTGGAGCCAAAGTGCTGGGATTCAGATCTCCCACTCCCCACCCAGTGCGACTGGGAAAAGCCAGTTGATCTCGCGGCCGAGTCTTCGTTATCGTCAAACGGCGATGCAGTGCACATTTGATATGGTTGTCATGAGGCTGGCCCGTGGCAAAGCTTCAACAACTTTTGTCATCAGCATTACCCATCTTACGCAGGAAGAAAATAAGACCCACTTTTTACTTAGCTAACTAACGACAGAACTAACTAGGACATCTAATTCCAGCGAGAGGCTTTTTAGAATACCAACCTGCCTTTGAGAAGCCAGATGGGGTGATCCTGGGGCTAGGTGGGTGACGAGCACTGTGGAGGGGTGGGGTTTAGTGCAGGCTACAGCGCAGGCTACGTTGCCTTGGATTTCCAGGCACCCCTAAGTTCCCTGGTTAACCCGATTTCATCCAGGCCGCTTTGCAGTGAAGTGACAGCTATTTGGGGTTCCTTGGTGCCCCCTGCCGGATAGATTGCATCTAACGCTTTCCTAGCCCGATGAAAGCCCTGGGTGCTTTGAAAATGGCTCTCCAGATTCAGGAGGGATGTGGACATTTTTGTCTGCCTCTGCCTTAGCCATTCTGGGCCCAGCAGCTGAGTTCAGCCCTGGTTTTTCTTTCACTAATGAAAAGAAATTGCTTTTAACTCTCCTTACCAATTGTCCTGCCCCAGTGAGTCACTGCATGCTGGAGGATCTCCCCATCAGCAAGACCAGAGGCTCGGTCCCTGCAGACGTTTGGCGGTTCTGTTCCATTCTGTTCTTTCTCCTTTTCAGTAGGCAAACCACGAGGTGGCCATACCAACAGCCTGTCCTCTTGTTTCCTCCTCATGAGTTGGGAAAACAGGCCCCAGGAATCCTGGCAGGAGCATGTTGGCAGGGCGCTGAGGAGCCTTCTGTCCCCAAGTCATGCTGCTGACATGGCCAGGCCCTCCTCAGGCCCACCGGGTGTCCACTGAGTGTGCCTCTGTCTGCGTGGCCTTGGAGGGATCGTGTCCCTGAGCCTTTTCTTTCTTATATGACGAATAAACAAAATCTGCACAAAATTCCTTAACGGGTACTCTGAGGACTCAGCTGGTGGGTGGGAACACGATTGCATTCATAATTAAGTTAAACTTTTTTGAGAGATAATTAGACTCACATGCTGGTCTAAGAAATAATGTAGAGATCGACCGTGTACCCTTTACCGTTCCCCACCTCGTAGCATCTTGCAAAATTTAGCACAGTCTCACAGCCAGGATCCCGACAGGGACAGCCACATGGAGCATTTCCGTCACCACAGCGTGGCTCATGCTGTTCTTTCACAACCACTGCCGCCTCCCGTCTTTAACACTGACAACCCACAAGTCTGCTGTCCATTTCTGTGATTCTGTCACTTCGAGAACAGTATAAAATGGATCCATACAGTATGTACCATTTTGGGTTTGAATGTCTTTGCTCAGCATCACTCTCTGGAGATTCATCCAAGTTGTGCATATGGTCTGTGATTGCCATAAGCCTCGGTTGTTTTCCAGGTCTCCTACAAAGTTGGTTCAGGCAACTCCGGTTAGTTTTTTGATGTTTCTGTTGGAGTTTTCTAGCTGCTGTTTTGCTGACACTGTTCCTCTGGAAGATGACTTTATTATTATTATGTTTTTTTTTTTTTGAGGTGGAGTTTCGCTCTTGTTACCCAGGCTGGAGTGCAATGGCGAAATCTCAGCTCACTGCAACCTCCGCCTCCTGGGTTCAGGCAATTCTCCTGCCTCAGCCTCCTGAGTAGCTGAGATTACAGGCACGCGCCACCATGCCCAGCTGATATTTTGTATTTTTAGTAGAGACGGGGTTTCACCATGTTGACCAGGATGGTCTCGATCTCTTGACCTCGTGATTCACCCGCCTTGGCCTCCCAAAGTGCTGGGATTACAGGCATGAGCCACCGCGCCCGGCGATGTCTTTAAAATTAGAAAACGTTCTGGACTTCCTTCTCCCCTGTTCCCTTTCTGTCCTTTCTCTTTCATGGGCTTCTGTCTTGTGGCTGTCTCTTAGGGCTTTTCCATCAGCCTTGTTCCCTTGTTCCTCCACATCCAAACTCTAGATTATCTCACTGCGTGGTTTTATTTACAGACCGATGGCCCCACATCAGTCTCCAGCCCAGATATCACTCTTTTCCATCTTTTCCTGAATACCTGCTGTCTGAGTCAGTTTTCTGTTGCTAGAACTGAATACCTGAGACTGGGTAACTTATAAAAAGGTTCATTTTGGTTCATGGTTCTGCTGGCTGGGAAGTGCAAGATCCGATGGCCGCATCTGCTCAGCGTTAGGGGAGAGCCTCTTTCTGCATCATCAGCTGGTGGAGAAGTGGAAGGGGAAGCAGACGCTTGTGAAAGGGGTGGCCCAGCTTTCCAACAGCCAGCTCTCATGGCAGCTCATTCAGTCCCACAAGAACTCGCTCACTCCCAGGAGAATTAACCCAGTCCCTCTACAGCAGCATTAGCCCTCCTGATGATCTAATCACCTCTTCGATCTCGCTGCCTGCCAACACTGCCATGCCAGGGACTAAATTTCCAAAGCACGAATTCTGGGGGACACACTTAACCCATAGCTCCTACCAAGATATTCCACAGGTGGATCAAACTCAGTCTCATTTCTCTCCCTCCCGCCTCCCACACCTGCTTCTGGGCAGCTTCTAACTTATGTTGTGGTCTCCAGTCATCCCCCCATAATTATGTCTCCATAGGGAAGCCAGTCTTTAACACCAGTCCAGCTTCCCTAGTGTGGTGGACAAGGCCATTTAGCTTCAGTGTCTTCTTCGTTGCCCTCTCTCCCTTCCTGTAATCCCATCACATGGCTTCACTGCATGGCACATGTCTCCAGCCTTTCCTTAACATGCCACCTCTGCCTGGGATGTTGGCTTTTTCTCCAGCCAGGAACCTTACCTTCGAATTGGTCAGCCGCTCATAAGGTAGGCTTTCCCCATGTGCTCATCCCGCAGGTGATTCCCTCCATCATGTGTCACTCTGGATTGCCATGGCTTGTTTGCTGTCTGTCTTACTCGGCAGTCTCCTGGGGGGCACAGGTGGTCTTGGGGTGTGGAGGGGCCGCATCACAGGACACTGCCTGACAGGCAGTAGGAGCACCACATGAATGCTGACAAGTGGATGGAGGACTCAGTCCTAGCTTCTGGAGAGGCCAGCACTTACAGAACGCTTTATATAGGGCTGACTGTGTGCTAGGTGCTTTGCATGATCATCTTTTTAAAGAGATAGGTATTATTAGCTCCCACTCAAAGATGAGCAGAGTGGGATAGAGTAAAATAAAAGGGTCTAGGTACAGTGATTCTTAACTTGGGGCTTTTAGTGCCAAGGTAAGATTACGAGGAAGCCCTCCGTGGTGGGGATGGGGTCCTCAGAACCCGCAGGCTCCCACCTGCTCTCAGTGCGTGCCTTGCGGCTCCCAGGGAGCTGTGCAGAAGTGGCACTCCAAGGGCAAGGGGGACACGGGGCTTCTAGAATCGGCCTAGCTTAAATGAGTGCATAGCTTAGCAAACCATGGACCAGAAAGTGGAAATGGGGATGTGCTTTTTTTAAAAAGATCATTTATTTATTTTAAAATTTATTATTTTAATTGACGAATAAATATGGCATATATTTAGTGTACACAACATGTTGTTTTGAAATGTAGAAAGCCTAAATGGAGCGAATTCACACATGCATTGCTTCACGTGGTTATCATGGGATGTGCTTTTAATTCACTTCTCCAGGCTTCTAAGGCTCAGTGATCCCAAACAGGCATTGGCCTCCCTAATCATGTCTCCTGGAGCCATGCGTGCTGGTGCACATGCCTCTAGGTCCAGCCTCGTGGAAGGGTCACTTGTGTCCAGTAAGCCACGGCCGCAGTGAGCTGCGATGGCACCACTGCAATGCAGCCTGGGTGACCGGCCAAGACCTGTCTCAAAAAATAAATACATAGATAATCATGCCACCTTCTCAGAGAGTCCTTCTCTATCTTGCATAAAATATGAGTCACGCTGTGCATCTGTAGACCCAGCTACTTGGGAGGCTGAGGCAGGAGAATCGCTTGAACCCGGGAGGTAGAGGTTGCAGTGAGCTGAGATCGCGCCACTGCACTCCAGCCTGGGTGACAGAACAAGACTCCGTTTCAAAAAAAAAGCAAATGAGCTACCCCTCTCCACCCCAAGCAGCCAAACCTTGGAAAGACGGATCTCTCTTATTCTTTTTTGTTTTCTGCACACCCCTCACCACTATCTGACGTGTAATTATTATCATTCATCACTTCCGTTAGAAGGTCAGTGCCATGGGGTTGGGGATTTGGGGATTTGACTGTTTGTTTTACCTAATGTATCACCAGTTCCTGAAACAGCGCCAGGTACTGAATCTGTGTTGAGTGAAGTAGGGGTGCTTTAGTCTTGTTCAAGCCTTGTCCAGTACCCACCCGTGCTTGGTACCATGGGAACTTTAGGAGGACATGGTGGCACTCCTCCTCACAGGAAATTAAATGGAGAGCTGGATTGTCAGAGACTCAGATTACCTTTATTCTCCTTAAAGGATGATACAGGGGTTGGCAAAAACTTAAGAGTGAAATCGTAACTATTTTACGGTTTGTAGGCAGTATAAGGTCTCTGTCATATATTCTTTATCTTTTTTTTACAACCCTTTCAAAACACAAAAATCAGTCTTAGCTCACAGGTTGTACAAAAATAGATCATGGGCTGGATTTGGTCCAAGAGTTGTGGTTAGTAAATTATCCTGTGACTGTTTCATAGATGCTGTCATAAGACATGAGATCCTGGGTCAGAGACAAAGGGCTTTATTACTCACAGGCCAGAAAGAGCATCCTATTTGTGGCAGTCCTTGCGTTCTGTAGGACACAGAGCCAGAGCGAGCACAGAGGGCCTAACTGGATGCTGTGTGAGCAGTGAGTTTGTGTCACAGCTGAGGACAGTTCCCTCCTTTATGGCAAGCCTGCTCTTTGTTCTGGAAGGAGACATTACCTCATCCCTCAGGGTTGCTTGCTGCAAACACAACCCTGAGCAATGAGTAGGAATGGAACCAGGCTGTGTATTCTTGGCTTTCCCAGCATGTATGTGCAGGGATGCTCAGGGCCAGTGGTTGCCTCTCTCAACGGTGGCTTCATTCCTTTACATTTTCAATCAAATTGAATGCAGTTCAGTGCATTCCAGGAAACGTACTTGGGACCAATGACACAAGGAGAAATGAAATATGGTCCCCATGCTTCAGATACTGATGGGCCGTTAGCAGCTGTAACGTGTTATGTTCATAGCAGAGGCATACACATTGCTCTGGCAGTACAAAGGGTTGCCTGGCCCCTTTTTGGGCATCATAGGGACACATAAGAGAGGAAGTAGTTTTTGGATTGGTCATTAATGGATGCTCAGGCAAGGCAGCATGGGAGGGAAGGGATGTCCAGGTAGAGGCTACAGCTCAGGCAGAGGCTCAGAGGCATGGTGGAGCACCACAGAGGATCAAAGGAGCAGGCACGGCAGAGCACAGCACACTGAGAGTGTGGGAGGGGCCCGTGGTAATGAGGCTGGAAGGGAGGCAGTGGGAGAAGAAGTGACATTTTCCAGGAGCTGGTTGCTTAGGGATTCATCTAATCTTCATATCCTATCAGGCAAGTTACTGAGCAAATACCGTGTGCAGATCTTTTTAACTAGGTATTAATTTAGAATTCTTCTGTATGGAAGATATTTTTCTTTTACAGGAGATTTTTTTGTTTACTGTACCTTAAAAATCGAGAAAAAAATCATATATATGTATGGTGTGCAACATGACATGTTGACATATGTATACATTGTGGAATGGCTAAATCAAGCCAATGTATGCATTACCTCACATAATTTACTTTTTTTGGTGTGAACTGTCAAAATCTACCCTTTTAGTAATTTTCAAGCGTAAGATGTCATTATTAACTGTAGCCACTATGGTACACAATGGATCTCTTGAACTTATTCCTCCCGTCTAACAAATGTTGTGCCTTTTGAACAACACTCCCGCAATCCCCACACCCCGGCCCCTGGTCACTGTCGCTTCACTCCTTGTTTCTATGAGGTGAATTTTTTTACTTCCGTGTATGAGCGTGATCACGCAGTATTTGCCTTCCCACATCTGCTTTCTTTCATTTGCATAATACCCTGCAGGTGCACCCATGCTGTTGCAAATGGCAGGAATTCCTTCTTATTTTTTTATTTTTATTTATTTATTTAGACAGAGTCTCCCTCTGTCACCCAGGCTGGAGTGCAATGGTGCGATCTCAGTTCACTGGAACCTCCCCATCCCAGGTTCAAGCATTTCTGCCATGGCAGTCTCCCGAGTAGCTGAGATTACAGGCAGCGACCACCATGACCGCTAATTTTGTATTTTTAGTAGAGACGGGGTTTCACCTTGTTGCCCAGGCTGGTCTCAAACTCTTGGCCTCAGGTGATCTACCTGCTTCGGCCTCCCAAGGTGCTGGGACTACAGGCGTGAGCCACCACGCCTGGCCTTATTTTTATTTTTTTAAGACAAGGTCTCACTCTGTCTCCCAGACTGGAGTGCAGTGGCACAATCTCAGTTTGCTGCAGCCTTGAACATCTGGGCTCGAGGGCTTCTCCTGCCTCAGCCTCCCAAGTAGCTGGGACTTTAGACAATGTCCTTTTTTTAAAGGCTGAGTTATATTCCATGTGTGTGCATACCGCATCTTCTCTCTCTGTTCGCCGCTGATCGCCCTTCCTTGGGTTGAGTCTCGGCACTGTGAACCATGCTCACGCAGAGCCTGGAGGCTGTAAGCACACGATACCGTTTACTCCTCACAACAGCCTGTGCAGCCTCTCGGCAGGCGGAAAACCTGAGACTTCCCTGATTTGCCAGGGTCACGGCTGGCGGACATCTGGGATTTGGGGCCAGGCGGGCTGACCCCATGGCTTGTGCTCATCCACACGACCCCCTGCTGCCTCAGAAGTGGAGGCTCAGGACGGTGGTGTCATCTATACATTACTCACCTGACTGATGATAGAACAGGGATTTGTATCATGTCCATCTGCCTGAAAAACCAGCACTGCCTTCCCGGAATATAGGGGTTCTCATATGCCTACAAGTTTCAACACAATCAAAGGTGTTAACTAATAGTAGAAGGAGTAGCTTGAGTTGGAAGGAAGCTGAGGTCAGGGATAGACATGTAGAGAAATTCCCAACCCCTCTTTCCCATTTGTCTTAGCTGTTCTCAGCTCCTTCCACAAAAGGTAGGAGGGTTTTTCAGTTTTGTTTTGTTTTATTTGTTTGTTTGTGTGTTTGTTTTTTTATTGAGAAAGGGTCTCAACAGGTCTTGGACACAGAGGAGATCATTCATGAAGCAACAGGTGTGGGTGCCCATGGAGGCGGGTTCCACCCTGCTTCCTGCCCTCAGGCTTGTGTGAGTCAGCTCGGGCTGGCTGGGTAGGTGGCTTACACAGCATACATCTGTTTCCCCAGGTCTAAAGGCTGGACGTCCATGGTCATGTTCCAGGGAGGGCTCCCTTCCGGGTTGGAGAAAGCCGCCTTCTTACTGTGTCCTCATGTGGTGGGAGGGGCAAGTGAGCTTTCTGGGGCTTTTTGCATAAGGGCACTAATCCCACTTATGAGGGCAACACCCTCATGCCCTATCCACCTTCCAACAGTCTCCTCTCAATACCCTCACCTTGGAAGTTAAGATTTTAGCATATGAACTTGGGGGAGGGACAGAAGCCTTCCATCCTTTGCAAGCCTGAAGTCCAAACCCCACTTCTGCTCATGGAGGTTACTGACTAAAAAAAGCGCCACAAACTAGTGCAAACACAGAGGCAGGGCACTTCACCCACACCCTCTCTCAGAGACATTCTCATTTAAAAGAAGACAGAGGCCGGGCACGGTGGCTCATGCCTGTAATCCCAGCACTTTGGGAGGCCAACGTGGGTGTATCACTAGGTCAGGAGATCGAGACCATCCTGGCCAATATGGCGAAACCCTGTCTCTACTAAAAATACAAAAATTAGCTGTGCATGGGGGCATACGCCTGTAATCCCAGCTATTTGGGAGACTGAGGCAGGAGAATCACTTGAACCCAGGAGTCGGAGGTTGCAGTGAGCCAAGATCGTGCCATTGCACTCCAGCCTGAGTAACAGAGCAAGACTCTACCTGAAATAAAAAAAAAAATGTTTAGAAAGTTTACAGTGTG
>NW_016107950.1:428332-429773 GCF_001604975.1 Cebus imitator | reverse complement strand
CCTATGCAACAATTTTGCATGTTCTTCACATGTACCCCAAAACCTAAAATGCAATAAAATAAATGGGGAAAAAAAAAGAAATGTATAATGTTATTGAGAAAAAAGATTAAATGGAAAATTGAGAGTAAGAAAAAAAAGAAAGAAAGAAAGAAAGAAAATGAAATGTCTGCTGGTGTAAGTAGGAGGGCTGAGGCGGGGGTCTCAGGTTGCACCCCATCAAGCAGATCCTCTCCGTCAACAGTTGCCCGGGCCCCCAGAGGGACAGGGACACAAGGCTGTACATCTGGTCTAGAATGTTTGTTTTTTTGTCATTTTAGCTGCTATTTTTATTTTAAAATAAAATAAAAGACTGTTTAAAAAAGACTGTGGGCTCCCCTTTCTACCCAAGGTTTCATAACTGACTCCCCTGCCACATTTGGTGGTGACGCATCTCCTGTCCCCTTTCCACCTCTAACCCCTATGAGTTATTTTCTAGCATACCATTGAGTGATTGAGGGTTTTTTGAGGAGTGAGATGCCAGACCTCTCTGCCCTCTCTGACGGCACTCAGATGTAGGGGCAGCCAGCGAGGATTTGTTGAACTGACTGGGTGGACCCACAGCATCTTCTCGCACCGGACTAAGAGGGTGGCCGGTGGGCATGGGGCCTCCCTGACAGGCCGCTTTCCTGCTTCCCTGCTGAGACCCATTGTGCCGGGTGAGCGGCCCCTCCCTGAATGAAGGCAGGTCCCTGAAGTCCTGGGGTCCCAGAGCTCCCTCTTCTTTTCTGTGGAATGCCGGAGCAATGTGCTCAGCATTCCCTGTGTGAGGAAGCAAATTTTTTTTCAGAATAAAAAAGCACAACTGAAAAACAGATCAACTTCTCATCTTTCTTTTCCTTCCTTTCCCCATTAAAAATACCTTGTTCTATTATTTACAATGCTTTTCTAAATGTCCTGTGTGGTATTGACTTAGTAGCTGGGACCTGGGAAGCCAGAGACAGGAATGGAGTCACCTGGACCCGGCGCAGTCACAGAGCCAGGGGCAAGGCCCACGCATGTCTGCAGGGCAGCGGGCAGGTCAGGCAGGGCTGCGGTGAATGCAGGTAGGTGGGAGGGGTGCCCTCTGATATAGCCGTGGGCACACTGGTCTTCCAGGAGGCCTTAGGAACCCCGTTTGCTGCCTCCTGGTGTCTGTAGCCATATGGCCTGGGCTGGAAACTGGGGTCTGTCGCTGTCTCTGACCTCCTGTGAATTCCTCAGCCTCCTGAACTTCAGCCTCCTCATCTATAAAATGTGGAATAATAGGTATCTTTCCAGGGCACTTGAGCATTAAATGAGTGAATTCATGTAAAGTTCATGGAATAATGAAGTGCTCCACTAATATTAACTGTTGTCAACGCCGACATCATCATCGTCAACATTATTTATCCTCCTACTGAGATATATATATATATATATATAT
>NW_016107950.1:426354-428237 GCF_001604975.1 Cebus imitator | reverse complement strand
GGGTTCAAGCAATTCTCCTGCCTCAGCATCCCGAGTAGCTGGGACTACAGGCACGGGCCACCACACCCAGCTAGTTTTTGTATGTTTAATAGAGATGGGGTTTCACTGTGTTGGCCAGGATGGTCTCAATCTCTTGACCTCATGATCTGCCCGCCTTGGCCTCTGGAAGTGCTGGGATTACAAGAGTGAGCCACTGCGCTCGGCCCTCCTATTGATTTTATACAAAGTTACTTTATATTGTGACGGCAAGAAGTGTGTGGAAATTCCAAAAAGGGTGTAATGATTTCACCAAATTTGTAAAGCCTTTTGAAGGAGGCAGGAAATGAGCTGAGACTGGAGATATATCAGTTACAGCACCTGAACAGGTAAGAATGCATTGACAGAAACTGAACTTAATTTATACGTACACACACATGCATACACATGGACACACACATGGGCACACATACACATGCACATGCACATACATGTGCACACACATACTATAGTATAATGGTTAAAGAGTACAGACCCTGGAAGCTGATTGCACTTGTCAGATGATTTGTTTTGCCGTTTTTGAGCTATGTACCATCGCCAAAGCTGCTTAAATTCTCTATGCCTCAGTGTGTTGTTTTGTAAGATGAAGATGATTACAATGCCTGTCTCAGAGGGCTGTAATCACAATGAAAAGTGCTCAACAGTGTTAGCTGGCCTCATTAGCAGCAACGTACCTGGTATATGGTGTCTGGCCTGGTTTTTATTATTTTGAGGGCTGAAGGGCAACTTGCAACATCTGTTCTAAGTGCTCACCCTCTGCTGGAGGAAGCAATACATTTAGAAAGTGATAACAAGTAACTATGATACAAAGCAATATACAGAAGTGCCCCTGAGCAGCAGCGGAGCTAGAGAAATGCTGTGGAAGGGCCAGGCCCTCGTTGCTTTGTTTCCAGGGCCAGCAGAATGTGGCTGGAGACCCTTGAGCCCGGACCCTGCTGCTTCCTGGAGTCTTAACGTCATTAGAATGGTCTGATTGTAGGCTGAGGACTCTTCAGGATCTGTGCTAATCAGGAAGAGGCTCGGCCTCTCTCTAGGCGCCTCCAGCTTCCCCATCAAGAAATGAAGACAAAATCTGTTACCTTACAGGGCTGTAGGAGAGAATGAAAAGCAGCACCATATTTGAAAGTATGTAGTTTGAAGGCGTTCAAGTTTAAGATGCCATTGCTAATCTACTCCACACTTCCACCTTTCGGTACCTTATCACTGCTCCTTAATGCATGTCGGCTCCCAAATACTGTCAGCCTTTCTACTGTCTCATCTCCCTTCGCTGGAGTGGCTCTGAGCTTGGGAATTTGTCAGATCTTTGAAGGCACTGTAGTCATGTTTACTTTTGCATTGTGGCCTGCTCTGAGGGACGATCTTGTCCTTGGTTGAGAGAAAAGTCAACAGCGTTGAAAAGAGGATTGCATCACCTATGGTGGTATGAATTGATTAGGAAGCAAAGGACGAAAGAACTGACATCTTTTTAGCCTAGTATATTCCTACTACTTCCCCCTCTCTCTCTCTTTATCTGCCTGTCTTAGCATTTTCTACTGCTCAAACAGAATAATCAAGACGACAATCTACAATGAACAGAAATGTATTAGCTCACAGTTCTGGGAAGTCCAAAATCAAGGGACTGGCATCTGGCAAGGGCCTTCTTGCTGCATCATCCTATAGCAGAAGGGCAGGACTGAGCACAAGAGAGAGCAAGAGGGAGCCAAATTTGTACTTTTATAAGGAAACTACTCCCAAGATAACAGCATTAATCCTTTAAAGAGGAAAGAGCCCTCATGGCCCAATCACATCTTAAAGGTCTCACCTCTTTTTTTTCCCCCCCATTTATTTATTTATTGCATTTTAGGTTT
>NW_016107950.1:423286-424249 GCF_001604975.1 Cebus imitator | reverse complement strand
TTGTTGCATAGGTACACACATGGCAGTGTGATTTGCTGCCTTCCTCCCCATCACCTACATCTGGCATCTCTCCCCTTGCTATCTCTCCCCAACTCTCCACCCCGCGCCGTCCCTCCCCTATTTCCCCCCAACTGACCCCAGTCTCACCTCTTAATACTGTTACAATGGCAACTAAGTTGCCCACACATGCTTTTGGGGGTGCACATTCAAACCATAGCACTGTCTCTTTTTTCTTCTTTTATTTTGTAATTTAATATACTCATAACTGCATGAGATATGTACCGTTTAACAGAGTTATAAAGCAAATACCCACATAATCACACTGTGAATCAAGAGACGGTTTACTCTTAGCATTCCAGAAACTCCTAGAAACGCTTCTCAATCTGCTGTGATCACGTGTTTAATTTTATCAAGGTTCTTCTGTCCGCACCTCTTGGAGTACTCAGATGTCTTTTAAATCTGTGACTATTGGAAATTGCATTCATTGGTTATCTTGTATTTAATCGACTTTGCCTCCTTGGTGTTTACCCAATTTGGCCCACTTTTTATTTTATTCTTACTATGTGGCTGGATTTGGTTTGATGATACTTTGATTTAGATTTCTGTATCAGATGAAATTAGTCTGTAATTTTTCTTTCTCATTGCTGTTTTTGCCAAGTTTTAAGATCAAGGAGATATTAATCTTATAAAATGAATTGACAAGTGTTACCTTCCAAAAAAATTTCTGAAAGCTTTTTAGAAGATTTGATTATTTACCTCTTGAATGTCTGACAAAAATTGCTAACAAAGTTTCCTTTGTGAAAAAAAATTTTAGTACTCATTCAATTCCTTTTTTTTTTTTTTTTTAAACAGAGTCTTACTCTGTCACCCAGGCTGGAGGAGTACAGTGGCACAATCTTGACTCACTGCAACCTCCGCCTCCTGGGTTCAAGCAATTCTCCTGCCTCAGCATCCCGAGTAGCT
>NW_016107950.1:419433-421406 GCF_001604975.1 Cebus imitator | reverse complement strand
GTCTTACTCTGTCACCCAGGCTGGAGGAGTACAGTGGCACAATCTTGACTCACTGCAACCTCCACCTCCTGGGCTCAAGCAGTTCTCCTGCCTCAGCCTCCTGAGTAGCTGGGATCACAGGCGCATACCACCCACCCTGCCCGGCTAATTTTTTTGTAATTTTTAGTAGAGACAGGGTTTCACCATCTTGGTCAGGCTGGTCTTGAACTTCTGACCTCGTGATATACCCGCCTCGGCCTCCCAAAAGTGCTGGGGTTGCAGGCATGAGCCAGCATGCCCAGCGATTCAGTTCCTTTAATGGTTGTTGAAGTAGACACAATTTCTATTTCTTCTTGAGTTACTTTTGGTACTTTTTTTTTTCTGGTAGGTGGATATACAGTGTGTCCAGCACCATTTGTTGAAAAGACTGCCCTTTCCCCAGTGATGACTGTAGTATCAACAAAGCAGTCTATTTGTAGGCTCATGTGGATTAATTTCTGGTCTCTATTTGTTTCCATTAATCTAGTTAGTATCCTTATACCAATGTCACAGTATCTTGATTACTGCAGCTTTATAGTCTTCAAAGTCTTGAAATCAGGCAGGGTAGTTTCCCAATTTTGTTCTTCTTTTTAATGATTGTTTTAGCTAGTCTAAGATATTTGCATTTCCGCATAAATTTTAGAATCACATTAAAATTTCTATAAAAAGCCTGCTGGAATTTTTATTTGGATTGCACCAAATCTGCAGATCAGATAGGAGCATTGACACTTAACAATATTGAGTCTAGTTTTGTTCATTTATGTGAGAATTTGTCCATTTCATCTAACTGTTCACATTAATTGACCTACTTTTATCATAAGCCCTTTTATTATTATCTTTTAATGTCTACAACATTCATCCTGCTTTTTTTCATTCCTCTATTAGCTACATATGCCTTTGCTTTTTTCCTAGATCAATCTTTTGAAGTTTGTAAATATATCAGTTAAGGAGTTCTTGGTTTCTGAAAATAAAAAGCCAAAAGTATACTATTATAGCAGTTTATTTCTCTGAATGAGACTTTCTTTTTTTTTTTTTTTGGGAGCCGGGGTTTCGCTTTTTTTTCCTTTGTTTTTGTGCATTGGGGCGCTCTCTGCTCACCGCAACCTCCGCCTCCTGGGTTCAAGCAATTCTCCTGCCTCAGCCTCCCGAGTAGCTGGGACTACAGGCGTGCACCACCATGCCCAGCTAATTTTTGTATTTTTAGTAGAGACAGGGTTTCACCATGTTGAAGAGGATGGTCTTGATCTCTTGACCTCGTGATCCACCCGCCTCAGCCTCCCAAAGTGCTGGGATTATACGCATGAGCCACCGCGCCCAGCCCTGAATGAACCTTTCTAATCAGCAGTAGCTTTCTTCCAAGTGACAGTCCAGGAAGCCAGGCCATTTCTGGGATTGGCCTGGCCGTCCTTACCTTGTGGTCTCCAGGACAGCATCCTTTGCCTCCACCATGCTGGGAAGGAGGACAGAGGACCACAACAGCAGGGTTTCATGGACTAGGGCCAAATGTCACTCTTGGTCACATTCCATGAACTAGACCTGAGTCCAGGGACATGGTTTGTCAGGGAGAGCTGGACAGGTATCAAACTGTGTGCCTGGAAATGGGAGGAAGCAGGTGTGTGCAGCTTCCCAGTGTCTTCCAGCATGATTTTCATTCATCTTTTAAAAACCTGTTGGCTTTGTTGATCCTCTGTTATATAATGAATTTCTTTTGTATTAATGTTGCTGTTAGCTTTGCTGTATTCCTTCTTTTATTTGGTTTGGCTTTATTTTTCTATTCATCTTCTAACTTTTTAAAAAATGCTTAGCTTATTAATGCTGAGGCTTTCTATTCTAGTATTTCAGGCCATAAATTGTTCCCTTAAGTTATGTTTCATCTTCCTCCCACTAGTTTTCAGTTGTGGTTTTTTTTTTTTTTTTTTTTTTTTTTTTTTTTTTTTTTTTTTTTTTTTTTTTTT